>NC_052350.1:1897285-1959785 GCF_009727055.1 Benincasa hispida | reverse complement strand
GTCGATGCACAACCGAGGTCTCCATCTTCTTTTCTGGAACATACTGGGGCTCCATAAGAGCCTTCGCCGTCTGATAAATCCGCCTCTAACAATCGTCTAACTGTTTTCCGAAGCTCAGCCAATTCTGCGGGCCATCCGATATGCATTTTGGCAGGGCGGGCTTTGCCCTGGCAACAACTCCATCTCATGGTCATCCCCCTTCGTGGGGGTAAAACTTGGGCAAGCTTTTCGGCATGAATGTCCGATACTCTTCCAAGACAAATAGAACGTTGGGGATTTCTCTCAGTGCACTCAACTGATTCTATCGGGATGGCCATGACGTGGGTTCGTCGTGGGCCAGGCCCTCTTCAATTGGAGGGCTGAGATCATTCTCACCCTATTTGGCTGCTTGATACTGGCTTGGACTACGTCGGTGTAGATCAGTAATTACTAAGCATTTGGCGAGGGGCATTGGTATGACTTTATGTTCAAGTAGAAATTCCATCCAGTACCACGTCGAAATCATCCATCTTGACAATTACGAAGTCAACGAAGCCCTTCCAGTCTCCTAACTTCACCGGAGTTCTCTTCGCTATCCCCGTAATTGGTAGGCTGCGGAATTCACAACTTTCATCTTCCCTGCATCTCTTTCCCAATTCAAGTTCAGGCGGCGAGCTTCCGTTTCAGCCATGAAGTTATGGGTAGCCCCAGAGTAACCATAGTGGTTTTGGCCGATCTTTTGGTTGACCCAAGCGTCCACATACATGAGACCTTTCTCTAGTGCTCCGTCGCCTTTCCCATATTCTTCTGGAGTGCAGATAGGAATTTCAATGCCCCCATCCTGGGATTCTCAATTTCTGCCGCTGGCTCGGTTACCGTCTCTCCAGTTCAGCCTTGACTTCGGAGGTAGAGGCTAATGTGGCTTGAAAGCATTGAACGCAGTTCGATTTGGACATTCGCCCGCCCTGTGTGGCCCTTTACATATGAAACAAGATAGGGGGCGATTGTAATTTATGCTGTTGTGCGGCCCCCGCCAGTTGTTTCCTGATCTCGGTTGGATGATTTACGGTCCCCCCTGTGTTCTTGTCTCTCCCCCAGGTCTGGGAGGACTGGAACGGCTGTTTCTGTTTCTTCCATTGGAGGAAGTTGATTGCTTCCTCACATCTTGTGAGTCAGTGCTAAGGTCGTACAGCCGTTCAGCTGCCGCATAGGCAGAGGGGAGATCTGTACTCTCTGTTCATATAGTTTTGATTTCGCCACGGTTTCAGCCCTTCCACAAAGCAAAAGACCTTGTCTTTTTCAGACATATCTCGTATGTCCAACATGAGTCCTGCAAACTGTTTTACATAGTCCCTGATGTTACCTGTTTGCTTTAGCTCTCGGAGTTTTCGTCGAGCCAAGATCTCGACATTTTAGGGAAGAACTGCGAACGAAGTTCTTGTTTCAATCTATCCCAAGTATCAATAGTGCAGCGTCCTTCCTGTATGTCTGTAAATCGTGATCTCCACCACAGTTTCGCATCTTCAACTAGATGCATCGTTGCTATTGTGACTTTCGACTCTTCAGTCACTGTTGTTCGTCGCCTTGAAGTATTGCTCAAGGTCAAAGATAAAATTTTCCAGGGCTTTCGCTTCTCGCACCCACAGAAGGGTTTCGGTTCTGGGATTTTTATTCGGCTCACTGCCATTGCCCCCCAGGTGGGCTTGGTTCCCTACCGCTCGGATGGTGAGATTCACCCTAGCACTCACATCCGCTATCTCGGCTCTGACGACATCCAGGGCCGATCGAAAGTCTTCAGATAAATCGGTTACCATCTGAAGTATTGCTTTTGGGAGCTGTCCAGCTCTTCGACATGCTCCTCTATGTGGGCAACAGAGCCCGAGGAGCTATCGCCTCGTTCAAAGCTGTCGGACCGTACTGTCTTGGTCTCGAGGGTCTCTACCCTCATCATCAATTCTCTGACGGGTAATCCGTCTAGGCGCCTACCACCGCATCAATTCCATCGGCTTTCTCGCAACTTCTTGAGCGAGTCTCAAGGAAACGAACATTATCTGGGACCTCTCTCGTAGAGCATTTGTTCTTCCATCTCTACCAATCTGTCCACATGGGACTTGTTCAGGTTCTTCGTCGCCGACATGATCACTGATCTTCCTCTATAAGCAACCTGGCTCTGATACCAACTGTCACAATCGCTCTTTCGGAAGCTTCTCTTAGCGATTGTGCGGCACTTGTTCCCGCTCACGAACAAGCCAGCCAATCGAATACGGACTGCCGATGGCACACCGAGTGCCTCTTGCAACCTCACCCCCGTTTTAGGGAAAACGGTTTTAGAAAACGGGTTTAGAGAAAAGGTTTTCGTAAGAAGATTTGTGAGTGTGAATAAAGAAAGAAAGATTGTAGTAGACTAGAAAGCAATAAGCAACAACGGCTTTATAGAGTACTACTCCGGGTATGAGGAAGTGATGGTTAGTCTTATCCCCATATAGTGCATTCTGAACAAAAAGCCAACTGGCGCCCTTGCATATGCAAAAGGGCGAGTGGTCACTTACAATGAAAAATGTAAAGAAAGCAAGCTAACTAAACTAATACAATACAGGATATGAAAGTATGCTAGAAGGGGGTTGGATTGGGCATGCGGCCATAGGCAACAGGCCCTGGACAAGCATGACCGTTACACCTAGCAAGAAATTTAACACCCCGAATTTTTATTATTAATGTAATTTCAGTAATTTTTATTAATTGATGGCAATTTCGAAATTTTGGACTTGTGTAATTGCGGGAATTTAATTATTGACGTTGGAGATTATTTAATTTGAAAATTAATAGTAAGAATTAATTTTATTGTAAGAAGAAAAGAAAATTAATAAAGTAAAGTAGAAAAGAATAAAATAAAAATTTCCATTTTAAGTTATTATGATTATGATTATGATTATTATTATTTATATAAAACAAAAGAAACCTTTTCTTCTCCCTCACGCACGCCGAACCCCCCCCAGCCGCTGAAACCTCGCCCCGCTCGCTGTTCGCCATCGTCTGGATCTGTCCGGAGCTGAAGTCGAACGCCAGATCTGAGTCAGTCGCGCCTCAGTGCCCGCGTGCCGCTCTCCGTCTGCGTTCCGAAGCCACCAGCGCTATTTCTAGCCCGACTCCCCAGTCAAGCCGCTCGTTTAGATCTTCTCCGCCGCCCGAGCCCCGTCGCCGATCTCCGCCAGTCACTGCCTTCGTTCGCCGCCGTTTGTCGGATTTTGGCTTGTGGTGAAGTTTTGGGTAAGATATGAGTCTTTTAGAATTTTCTTGAAGATTTTGGTTAGGATCTTCTTTCTGGCGTTGGGTCGTGTTAGGTTACTGCATCGGTGACCGAGGAGGGCTATAGGAAAAATACACGGTCAGAAGTGAAGATGTTGCTGAAGCAAAGATACTTGGACCGCAGAAGGATTACTTCCGCCCTTCTTGCTAACTACCCCCCTGCTTTATCAGTGCCCGCTTGGAATTCCAAAGGTTCCACTTTCTTCACTCGTACTTCTTTTCACCTCTTCTTCTCTCTCTCTCTCTCTCTCTATATATATATATATAGATAGATAGTATACTTCTTGCACTTCTCTAATCTCAATACACGATTCCATTTGTTTGCATTTATCTTGCTAATCGGCAATCACTCCTCAATTTCATGTGAGTTCGCTGCATTTCTTTCCTGCCTCCGCCTCGCTCCCCTACTGTACCCTGGAATTATAACGAAATTAATGACTCAAATTCTACTTTGGATTAGAAGCAAGTTAGGGTAAGTTAATTCAGTATCCCCTTTGCACCTATCCTCTGTTGCCTCTATGATCCGGATATGATTTTTCCTCTTCCATCTCCGTAATTAGTGACATAGATGCTACCCTTGGTTGCTATTGAATTTGAATGCCCTTTCACTGGCATATTAACTTATCACCTCATGAACTCTATTTCAGATTATCAAACCCTTTTTCGTGTTCTTGAAGCCTGCAGACTCGTCCCCTTGAGTTCCAAAACTGTTATTGAAACCCATGCACGGATTATTAAATTTGGATATGGAAGCTACCCAGCTCTCATCACCTCTCTAGTATCGACTTATCAACGTGCCGGTTGCCTTAATCGGGTCCATCAACTTCTTGATCTACTCTGCTCTAAGCATCTTGATTTAGTTGAAATGAACTTGCTCATTGAAAATTTTACGAAAGTCGGGGAGTGCAAATTTGCTAATGAGGTATTTTATAAAATGCCTTACCGTGATGTGGTAACATGGAACTCAATCATTGGAGGTTGTGTGAAGAATGCACATTATGATGAGGCGTTTAGATTCTTTAGACAGATGCTGAACTCAAATATTCAGCCGGACGGATTTACATTTGCTTCCGTATTGAATGCATGTGCTCAGCTCGGAACGCCAAGTAACACGCAGTGGGTTCATGCTCTGATGACTCAGAAAAAAATTGAGCTTAATTCTATATTAAGTTGTGCACTCATAGACGCGTACTCAAAGTGTGGTAGCATCCAAATTGCAAAGGAAATGTTTAGTTGCGTCCCTCACAGTGACGTCTCAGTTTGGAATGCGATGATCAAAGGGCTTGCTATTCATGGTCTTGCAACGGATGCATTATCGTTATTCTTGATGATGGAGCGTGAGAATGTTCTGCCTGATGCTGTCACCTTTTTGGGTATTTTAACAGCCTGCAACCATGGTGGTTTAATTGACCAGGGCCGCAGGTATTTTGAATGGATGAGAAGCCGTTATTCAATTCAGCCACAGCTTGAGCATTACGGAGTCCTGGTTGATCTCTATAGCCGAGCTGGGTTTCTGGAAGAGGCCTACTCCCTAATCGTGGCAATGCCAATAGAGCCAGATGTTGTCACATGGAGGACGCTTCTGAGTGGTTGTAGAATTTACAGAAATCAAGAACTCGCAGAAGTTGCTATTACAAATATGTCTCATCGTAAGAGTGGAGATTACGTGTTATTATCAAATATCTATTGTTCTCTCAACAAATGGGAGCATGCAGCAACAGTTAGAAAGATGATGAAAATCAATGGAGTTCGTAAGAAATGTGGAAAAAGCTGGATTGAGTTGGGAGGTACCATTCAAAACTTCAAGTCGGGTGATCGATCGCATCCGGAAAGTGATGCAGTATACAGAGTGCTGTGCAGTTTGATGAAGAGAACTCGGTCAGAGGGATATATGCCTGTGACAGAGTTGGTTTTCATGGATATCTCTGAAGAGGAGAAGGAAGAGAACTTATCATTTCACAGCGAAAAGGTGGCATTGGCTTATGCGATCCTGAAAACTAGTCCTGGGGCAAAGATCAGTATATCAAAGAATCTGCGGATCTGTGATGATTGCCATACATGGATAAAACTAGTTTCAAGAGTGCTCTGCAGAGCTATAGTAGTGAGGGATCGAATCCGGTTTCATCAATTTGAAGGTGGCATGTGTTCCTGTGGTGATCGTTGGTAGAATTATTTATTGTATTTTTTCTTACAAAAATGTAATGTAAATATGGAAAACAAGCACACCATTTCTATTAACAAACACTTGCAGGCATAAGTTTGAAGGGTAAAATGGGCATTTATTGAAAAAGTTGAAGGCAAAATCAAAAGTTCAAAATTCTCCACGTGAATTTGAGGAGCACAACGACGTACGACAATGAGAACATGGATATCAAGAAAATATAATTTAAAATAATATATAATAAAATAAATAGATATTAAAATAAATAAAGCATAATGTATAAATAAATTAATTAAAATAAATTAACAAAATATGAAATAAGGAATTTTTCTAAAATCCTTACTTTCTCCAATTTTCATGGATTTTGTCTAATGGGTGTCTTTCAAAACCCACCAAATGTCATTATTTATGGACAATTTGGGTGGATTATATGGACATCAAGAATGAGTATTTACAAAGTAAGAATGACATTTGTCTTTTTAAAATTAAGAATGGGTATTTATTTTACACATAATTTGTGTTATTTATAATACTCCCCTTATATTGTCAAAACTTTACTAGGAAAAAAACGTATTGGGAAAAATATACTAGTGAAGAAAAAATAGTACATATTTCATATAATCTAATACTCTTAAAATGAATTGTCGTATTCCAATATTGTGCACCAATCTCTTAAAGGTTATAGTTGGTAATGATTTTGTAAATAAGTCTGCTTGGTTATCATTTGAACAAATTTGTTGTATGGTGATGTCACCATTTTCTTTAAGATCATGAGGGTAGAAAAGCTTTGGTGAAATATACTTTGTTCTATCTCCTTTAATATATCTTCCTTTGATTTGGGATATGCATGATGTGTTGTCTTTGTATAATATCGTTTGAATAATTTTACTAGAAGACAAACCACATATTACACGAATGTGCTGAGTTATTGATCTTAGTCATACAAACTATTGACTAGCCTCGTTAATTGCAAAAATTTCAGCATGATTTGAGGAAGTAGTCGTTATGGTCTATTTCATTGATCGTGACAATGCAAAAATTCCTCCACATGTGAATAGATAACTTGGTTGAGATCTAGCTTCGTGTGAATCAGATAAAATATTTAGAATCTACATAATCAACCAGAACAAAATTTGACTTATTTGAATAAAACAAACCCACATCAATCGTTCCTTTGAGATAGCGGAGTATATGCTCAATTTTGTTTCAATGTCTTTTTGTTAGAGAAGAATTATATCTTGCTAATAAATTTATTGAAATGCAATATCTGATCTTGTATTATTAGCAAGATACATAACTGCACCACTAGCACTAAGATATGGTAATTCAACACAAAGAAGCTCTTTATTATCATCTTGAGTTGAAAATATATCTTTCTTCACATCTATTGAACGAACTTCCATTGGAATGTTCAATGGATGTGCTTTGTGCAATAGAACCTTTTCAAAAAATTTCTTGTATAAGTTGACTGATGAATAAATATCTCATATGCTAAATGCTCAATTTGCAAGCTAAGACAAAATTTTGTTCTTTTGAGATCATTCATCTCAAATTCTTTCTTAAGATATTCTATTGCCTTTGAAAGCTTTTAAGGAGTTCCAGTTATATTTAAATCATCAACATATACAGTTATCATAGTAAATCTTGACTGTGATTTCTTTATAAATACACATGGACATTGTTCGAACTCCGAGACTAGCGTGTCATGACCGCACCCGACCCAAGAAAAGATAATTTATTTTTACCGATCCAAGACTTATACTACAAACATAGCAGAGTGGTAAGATCGGGGTCGAATCTACAGGGAGACTATTGAATTAACTTAGACCAATTAATGAATTCCAAGTAAAAAGGGAGTTTTGATGATTCTTGATTTTCTTTACAAAATAAATTAAAAACCAAACATAAAAGAATAAATAAGAGTTAGCACAGAAAAGAGGATTGAATCAAATTAGTGAAAAATCTTGGGATTAGTTTGTATGCTTTTTATTTTCTATCATTAGATACTAGTTAATTTCTTCAATTATGTGAACCTCTCAACCTATTATAAATTATAATAGCCCAATTAGCCAATTTAGATAACAATCTAAATTAACCCTAATTCAATTTTAAACTTTTCCTTCTCAGCGACATACGAGTTAAAACTGAAAAGCATTAATTTAAAGGGTTCAATTGTCGAGACACACTACAAGCCAGACAACCACATCTTATAGCATGATTTATTTGGGAAGGATTATACTAGGGCATACATGAATCCGGCCAGAAAAAGTCTAGACCCTAAACATGCGATCCTAATACGTGCAACTTAATCAATAAATTCTGCACAGGCTAGAATGATTTTGCATAAAAGAAATTCAATAAATTAGTTTGTTAGAAAAATTCACCAAATTTCTATTATTAATAAATCAAATCCACCCAAAGGGTTCACAACAATTGAATAAATTAAGTAGTAATTTCAAGAATTAGGACACACAAACTATCCTAAGAAAATTACCTAGCCTCTAAAAGGAATATTGGAATTACAGTGATCAAAGGAAAGAGTCGAGGCTGACTATTTGTTGGGTTTTATGTCCTAAAACTCGTGGTTTGTAAACAATAAAACTTATTCTGAAAATTCAATAAGTTGTTATTGAATCTATGAATCGCTTATTTCGTTTTAGAAATCCAATAAACTAAAAGATCCATGACTATTATATGTATACTTGAACTTTATGTGGAGACATAAAAGTGGATCAGGTTTGAGTAAATAGTCAAAATGATCTATAGTATATGAATAAGGTTGGGTCTTATTCTGGTAACACTATCGGATGCGGCCCACTCTATAGTTGTTACAAGGAGTTGTAAAGTGCTACAGACAAACTAGTCTTAATTCGTACATGTCATGACAAGAGGAGTGGGGGCGTCCTGTGCAATGGGTTTGTACAAGATCAGACCACGAAATTAGTCACTCTTACTTTATAATGTTGTTTACTGTCTAAGACTGATTATTTCAAAGCGATGACCTAGGTAACTTGACCTTAATTCTGAGCTAACTATGAACTCCTATTTATTCGAGATTATCCTTAAATTTGCATGGGTGAGGGTTGGCTCAACAGTGCCGATTCAATAAACCTCCACTTTAGGGGTAAGACCAGGTAGATAGCTGGGGACATAGGGTGCAAGATGGAATTCGCTCCTACCTGCTTTCAAGGATAGTAGAGAGGTTGTTCCCTTAAGTGCTGACTCTGGGTCTTGAACAAGGGCCCCGACCTCTCATTGGCCCGAGAAGGACTCGGTTTGTTGATCGGATCACAAACCAATTGTATATTAGAGAATCAGTGGGACTTAGAAACAAAAGGTAATCTCAGGGGTAAAACAGTCATTTGACCCAGCCGTTATTACGAACAACCTGTAAAGGATTAACTTACTAATCATGGTTATATCGAATGGACATAATGTTGGGAATGTCCTAGAACTTGCAGTTCACGGTAAACATTCTATTTATCAATAATAATGACTTGTTGATTTTTCATCTTATTATGGAAATCCAATAAACGTATCCTTGACTATAGTCTGAATACTGTAACTTTATGTAATGACATAAACAAGATCAAGTTGACAGTATATAGCCTAAATGGTCTAATAAGTATATGGATGAAATTAGAAATCTCATCCTGGTAACACTATTGGATGCAGTCCATCCTGTAGTTGTTACAAGAAGTTGTAAAGTGCTACAAATGATGTGATCCACAAATCGTTCATGTTGAGGCATGTGAGTGGAGGCATCCTATGCAATGAGTTTGCATATAGACTAGACCACGAAAATAGTCACTTTTCTTTATAACGATCGTTTACTGTTAAAACTGACTATTTCATTTATCAAATAACCTCAGTTAACTCGATCTTAATCCTGAGCTAGCTATGAATTCCTGTTTGTACGGGATTATCCTTTGATCTGCAAACGGTGAGAGTAGTCCAATAACACTGCTCAATAAGCTTCCCATTTTGGGGATAAGACCGGATGAATAGTTGGGGACATAGCTTTGCAAGATGGAATTCACTCCTACCCGATTAAGGATTAGAAGATATGTTGTTCTCTAAAATACTGATTCCAGGTCTTGAACAATCAGAGCCCCGGCTTCTCATGATAGAAAAAAAATTTGATTCATAGAGATTATGAATCAGAATCGTTCATTAGAGGGTCAGAGAGAACTTAAGGAACAAGATGTATTCACAGGGGTAAAACGGTAATTTTGACCTAGCTGTGATTACGAATAACCTGCGAAGGATCGACTTACTAATTATGATTATAAAGTGGACAAAATATATATATAGTGAGATGAGTTCAACTATGGGCTATAGTGGAGTGTTCCATTAGTTAACGAATGAGAGTTAGATCAGATTAATGAGTTTAACCACTTAATCTCGAATCGTTGGAGCCCATGATTTGTAGGTCCGCGAGGTCCCCCTACTAGCTCATAAATGGTTAAGCTTTAGAGTAGCTTGAGAAATTAATTTGAAGCGTTCAAATTAAATGAAATAGGAGAATATATATTTAAATATGATTTAAATATATGAAGATGATTATTGTGCAAAAATTAATTTAATATTTTATATTAAATTAAATTAATTTATGAAATTAATTTTAGAAAATGATTTTTCAGTTATTTAAAATCAAAATTGAATTTTTAAATCAAGATTTTGATTTTAAAATAAAAATGGAAAAATCGATTCGCATGCACAAAAATGGAAAAACTTGATTTTCCAATATCATCTTCTTCATGCTCATAGAAAGTCCATTTCTTCTTCTTCATTAATACTCGCATGAGCTGCAAGCCATGCACATCTCTTCTTTTCATACTCATCTTCAATAAATAAAGAAGATTGGAGTGAGTTGAAGGGATGGATAACACATAAATTTTGAAAGAAAATTTCAGTGAGAAGAAAGGGTTCTTTAAAGTGAGCTGCTATGAGTATTTCTCTGTTCTTCATCATTTCAAGCTATTCTTGAGTCCCACAACTCGGTTTAAAGCTCCAAGAGGATAGTGGGAAAGATCTTGAGATAGTTCACAATGATCTTTGGTGAAGACTGCTGCTGATTGATCAGGTTCTTGAAGAGTTCTTCAAATGTATGATCTAAAACCCTCTTATTTAGATGAGCATGCTTTAGTTTCTTCCAAAATTAGTGAATTTGAATGCTTATGGATCCTTGATACTTTCGCTGCATGTTTTCTAACTCTAACAATTGGTATCAGAGTATCATTTAAGCATTCAATTCTGTTTAATTTTTGTGTGGTGGGTGTTTTTCATGAGATATATAAAACTGATGCATTGATATAGTTTTTTGTGTTTTGGCATTTTAATTCTCTTTAATTTCTCAATTAAATTTGTAATTGGCTCTTGTTTCATGAGCTTATATATGTTAGCAAGAGTCCATAATTTATTTGGAGTCATTAGAGTTGAAATTAAGATGTAATTGAAGAAACAAGTGAAGAAGGCTGAGCTGTTGTTCCAGTTTTTCAACTTCTGCTCAAAATCGTTGTTGAGATTCAGTTGCTAAGCGATCGTCTAGTTCCAGGCGTTATACGATGTGAAGAAAAGCTAGATTTTGTTGGTCTGGTTCAGACTCATCTAGTCCGATTCAAGATGCTTGGATTCGGTTTGGAGCGGTTCAAAGACGATTTTGAAGCTGTTTGTAATAGTTAGGCATCCGTGTACTTGTTTATGCCAAAACAAAAACCATATTAGTTAGTATTTAATTATTTATGCATGAGATATATGTAATAATTAAATAATTCATGTATATGCATGATAACTTGTAGAAATACAAGTTATTTATACTGTTTGATTTAGATATTGCGGCTAAAAGAAAGAAAAGTTGTGTCGATAGTATAGAAATTCGCTAAGAAATGCAAAAATTATAAAATGTCGTCAATACAACCACTAACACCATTGCGATGGTAGAATAGAGTGTTCCAGTTTCTATTTTGTAGGAAATCAGTCACCACATGCGTTCATGGCTCAAAGACGACAACGCATCTATGTCTCATTGCGCCCAAAATGATCAACGCAATGATGGCGTATGCGACAATCGATTAAGAGCTGAGCGATCAACGCAATGTCAATCGCATGCGGTAATCAAAAACAACACCGCATGCAGCGATAGATCGAAGATGTAAAGAGCAACGCATTTGCGAAAAACTCTGACAAGTGTACAGCTTTCAGTTGTGCATTTCTGACGGGTTGATTGCGTAACAGAAGGAATATTCACTCCGCCATTTCAAGAATTACCTTAACTATAAAGTGGGGACCACAATGCAAAGAGTCAAGCTTCGCCTATAAATAGCTTCTACAAATTCACTGAAAAATATACATGTATATATAGAGACATGCATATACTGATTCTAGGAGAGAGACTAGTCTGAAGCGACTGTCCAGAGTAGATCCGGGAGAACCACGAGACAAGGCCGAGAGGTGAGTCTCCGAGTAGAGAATCCTTCCAATCCCCGTAGCTGAAGCTCTGTGCGAAGGTCACTTCTATCGGGAAAGCAAGCCTGAGACGGAAGCTTTCCTCTCCTACTTCCACATGCCGACAAACACAATCTCCGTTCAGGACCTATGTCAAGACGTTGACACTCTTTCTGTATTTGTTTCTAATCTCTATTTCATCATCTGTATTCATCTTCTCTAATCTTTCACTCACACCATGTATTGAACGCTTAATCTTAGAATTAAATGTTATGATAATTACCATTGCCATCTCTCTGTCTCTTTCCGTTCATCCATAATCCATTTTCTCCATGATGTTTTCCTAATTCCTTGGGTAATTAGCAAGAATTAAGCGAGTGAATTAATTTGTGTAAGGAAATAATCAAGTTTAGCTAAAGCATGCTCGATGGCATCTTCACCTATGAGAGCAGAAGTGAAGATGTTATTCCGCCTATCGAGAGAAAGTTGGAAAAATGCATTAACTAAAGCGAGAAGTATTTCCAGAAATGGAAACAACCTTGCGTTCATCATGTTCATCCCTGTTTCACCATAGAGATATGGGAACGCGGCCGATCACCGAGAGGTGTACGCCAAGGGAAAGCGAAACCTTAGTTGCATCTTTAACGCAATTAACAAACTTGCGATGTTTTTACTATTTACTCTTTCTCCTTCTGCTTCATTCATAAAGACTTGCCATCACATACATCAATTTTTTGTACGACTTCACAGTCAGTTCTCGACCTCAGTATCATGTATCATGTATCTTGTATCTTGTATCATATTAGTTTAGGATTTATTTTATCAACACATTTTTACTTTCATCGCAATTTATAATTCTGTATAAATCACCATTCTTTATTTTGTTAAATCGGTCGCATGTATCACAAAAGTAACGCATTAACGAAAATAATCCCTGTTTTTTACCTCAAATTATTCTGAGAAACTTGCATTGGAATTATACTTGGTTTCAGTGCAAGGAAACTTGTGACACGTATTACTCCATCGCATACTACAAGCATATCATTAGCAACGCATATATTTAGACGTAGTGTGCATAAGCGATAACACAACACAACATTCCATTTTTAGCGTATCAAGTTTATGGCGCCGTTGTCGGGGACATGGACTTGTTCATTCATTCATATTCATATTTGTCCACATGCTTAAAGCGATAAAAATATCGTTACAATACGTACAGTATGCCATGTAGATTTAAAACCCCACCGTAGGAAGTATTGAAAGTATGTTATAATTGTTATAATATATAGTATGCATGTTAGGGTTATGTTTAATATAATGATTATATTATATGCCTTTGTTGAATGTTGTGGATGTTAAGCATGTCTAAAATTTTGTAAGTTGTTATAAAATTAGTTAGACGTTTAAAATCCATAATAAATAACAGTTGCATGCTCACTTAGGTTAACAACTAATTTTAAACATTAAAATAGATTGTTACCTTATAAAATACGGTTACAAACTCATATCAGTTCATAAACCTGTCTAAGGCTGGGGTATTTAAGTTGATAGTTTACGGAACACCTCTTACCTAGGGATTATGACCGAACTATTGAGAGTTGTTAACTGATTTCATGAGCTTGGGTGAGCGATGTGAGGTAATAAAATGGTTTATCACCTAGACATTGTAGGTTAAATCCAATTATAAGAGTTATACTTGGATAAATCACCTAGACTTAGGTTGTATGAAATTAGTCTTCATGCCTAAGTAAAATACCCAAACATTTAGAACACTTCAGTGGGAGATTAACAATATATTTGATATATAGTTATTAGCTCTGACGTCCTTAGGAGTTCACACCGTGAGATCCATGCTCGACTTCATGTCGATTTTACCTCGACTGCTCTAGAAGAAAAGTGTTTGCATGGGTCAATAACAAGGTGAATGAGGGAGGTAGTTCATAATAAGTGGGTGAAGGAAATGTGTCAACATTGTCCTACGGTCTTCTCTATTAGTTTGAACCGTGAGATTCATATGTTGCACCTGCTATCATTTTTATGCGGCACTAGCTAGTCGTTAACCACGATGATCCCTATGGAGGGTTGTAACATAGTATTCAGAACAACCCAGGCTTTAGTAAAATAAATAGAGTCTTATAGTTCTGTCTTGGATATTGTCTTCTATCTCGGAGGCATATTCATATCGTCCTATAAGATCTGAAAATGGCGGGTCACACTTACAAGAATTACTAATTGTTAGTAAAGATCTTGACCGAAAACGATAACCAAAAGAACTATTGGAATATGAGTTATTCTGGAAATAGTATTTGGTCAAGAACTGTCTTGCTTCTGTGAAGGAATTCTTGACTACCTCATGGTAGCAATTGTTCTAAATCACTTAAATATCGTTACAAGTAAATAAAGATTTATTGGGTACTTTATTAGTTTTGCTAAAAAGGGATTTAGATGCATATTTAATAGAATTTGTTTAAAATGTTTAAGCAATGCCGAACTCCATCATACAATTGCTTGATTCTGATAAATTTAATAGAGAGGGTTATTCAAACTAGAAGTCAAACATCAATACGATATTAGTAGTAGACGATCTAAGGTTTGTGTTGACGGAGGAGTGTCCTCCAGTTCCCAGTTCAACGTCCACCCGAAATGTTTGGGACGTCTATGATAGGTAGGTGAGGGCGAATGAGAAAGCACGGGCTATATCTTGGCAACTATATCTGATGTACTCAACAAGAAGCATGAGGTCATGCCCACAACCCGTGAGATTATGGCATCATTACAGGAGATGTTCGGACAACCGTCATCTTCTGTTAGACATGAAGACATTAAATATGTTTATGTAACACGCATGAAAGATGGAACCAATGTAAGAGAACACGTTCTCGACATGATGGTTCATTTTAAAATTTTGGAGGCTCATGGGGCGATGATAGACGAGACGAGTCAAGTGAGCATGATACTGGAATCTCTCCCAGAGAGTTATCTGTCATTCAGGACAAACGCTGTCATGAACAAAATCATTTATAATTTGACGACGCTGTTGAATGAGTTGCAAACTTATCAATCAATGATGAAACTGAAGGAAAAAGAAATAAACGTTATTTCCAAACCAAAATTTTTATAAGGGGTCAACGTCAGGTATGAAACCCATTGATGATAAGAGAGTTGGTCCTTCTTCTTCTAAGGATAAAACCATACAAATGACAAAGAAAGGAAAAGGGAAAAAGAAAGCCACGGCAAAGAAAATAAAAACAAAACTCCCAAAGGAAAATGTTTCCATTGTGGAGAAGTTGGGCCTTGGAAACGAAACTACCCAAAATATCTGGCTGAAAAGAAAGCAGAAAAGACTAAACAAGGTAAATCTGATTTACTGGTTGTTGAAACATGTATAGTGTAAAATTCTCACCTTACCTGGATATTGGATTCAGGTGTTGCTAATTATGTTTGCACTTTTCTATAGGAAACTAGTTCTTGGAGAAGACTTTCTTAATATGAGATGACTTTCAAGATGGGAACAGGTGAAGTCATTTCAGTTGAAGCAGTGGGAGATGTGAAGTTGTTTTTTGGAGATTCTTTTATCTTGCTCAAGAATGTGTTCTTTGTACCATAGATGAAAAGAAATCTGATCTCCATTTCCTGTCTATTAGAGAATATGTATAGTGTATCTTTTGAATGTAATGGGAACAGGTAAATAACTTACAAATATTATAACCAATTGAATCAAGAGCCATTTTAAATATAGAGATGTTTAAAACAGTTGAGACTCATAATAAAAAGCGGAAAATTTCTCCTAATGCCTATCTTTGGCACCTCAGGCTTTGTCACATTAATCTCAACAGGATTGAGAGATTGGTAAAAAACGGTCATCTAAATCAGTTAGAAGATAATTCCCTACCTCCATGTGAATCATGTCTTGAGGAAAAAATGAGAACAAGATCTTTTTCTGAAAAAGGTCTTCGTGCCAAAGAACCTCTTGAACTTATACATTCAGACCTATGTGGTCCGATGAATGTTAAAGCTCAAAGAGGATATCGTACTTCGTCAATTTTATTGACGATTACTCTCGATATGGCTATATTTACTTAATCAGTCACAAGTCTGAAACTCTTGAAAAGTTCAAAGAATTTAAGGTTGAGACTGAAAATCAGTTAAGTAAAAGAATTAAAACACTTCGATCTGATCGAGGTGCTGAGTATATGGATTTGCAATTCTAAAACTATCTAGTAGATCATGAAATTCAATCCCAACTCACAACACTTGGAACACCACAACAAAACAGTGTTGCAGAAAGAAGAAATCGAATCTTGTTGGACATGGTTCAGTCTATGATGAGTTATGCTTAGTTACCTAAATCCTTTTAGGGGTATGCAGTGCAGACTGCAGTTTATATTCAGAATGTTGTTCCATTCAAAAGTGTTTCAGAAACACCGTATGAATTTTGGAAAGGACAAAAAACAAGTTTACGTCATTTTCGTATCTGGGGTTTTCCAGCACATGTGTTGGTACAAAATCCTAAGAAATTAGAAACAAGTTCGAAATTATGCCTATTTGTAGGATACCCCATAAAAACAAAGGGAGGATACTTTTATGATCCCTAAGAAGACAAAGTTTTTGTATCGACAAATGCAACGTTCTTGGAAGAGAATCATATTAAAAATCACCTACCTCGCAGTAAACTAATATTGCAAGAACTGTCTAAAGATATTTCAAAAAGATCAACAAGAGTTTTTTATCAAGCTGGCACATCAACAACGGTTGTTGTCCCGTCACGTCCATCCCAAGAGTTGGGGATGCCTTGTCGTAGTGGGAGGTTTATTCAACAACCTGAACGTTACATGGGTTTAACAGAAACACAAAAGATCATACAAGATGATGGTTTAGAGGATCCATTAACCTTTAAAAAGGCAATGGAAGATGTCGACAGGGAACAATGGATATAGATGGCTAGATGTAGGCAATATTTTGCTTCCATCAGTTGTGTGTCAAGGCTACCAGTGGTGCAATGGATGGGCGATGGAATAGTCCCTCTTGAGATCTATCTTCAACGTAGCTCCAGTCGTCAATTGGAGGAAGTTGTGGAAGTGAAGAACTCTCAAAGACTTTCTTGATCATGCTCTCGTCTATGATCACAAGAATCTTCCCAAGGTAGAAGTCTCGAATGCTTGAATTTGGACTCCAAGGCTCTATTTATAGAGCTCAAACATTGACAGCTTTGATAATCCTACTCTGAATCACTGCCATTACTCATGCGGTAGGTGAGAATGTCATCATGCTCTTATCTCTTTGATGCTTTCAAGGTATGCGTTCATACTCTCTTCTTCTGCAAGATCAATGCATCCCACCTACTCTTCACGATCATACCTTCTATCATGGCTATCAATCTGTAATTATAGCATTTCATGCGACCAGCTCTGGAATTACACATTGTTTGATGAATAAATAATTGTTATTTCATTATGGCATTTACTCATATCCAATAAACAAAGCTCCTTAGTTATCTTATGTGAACTTAAGCATGTATATGTGATATACAAGTGGATCGTGCCTTAAGTGATAACCTAAATAGGTCTGAAGTATAAGGATTAAGGTAGGATATCTGATCCTGGTGACACTACGGATACGACCTGCTTTGTAGACGTTTATAAGTGTTGTAAACTACTATAGATGGTAGATCCTGACCATTCACGTGGAGACATGTGAGCGGGGGTGTCCTATACAATAAGTTTGTATAAAACCGAACCACGAGATGACTAGACTTTGTATATAACGCCGTTGATACTAGAGACTTACATCTCACCTAAATGACCATATGTGACACAACCTCAAGTGTTTTGGGAACTCCTGCCTTTGAGGGCATTCCTTTGATTAGTATGGGTGAGAGTGACCAGATTGCCAACTAAATATGTCGACCTTTTTGGAGACTTGCCTGATCAGGGAGCTGGGAACTCACTACATAAGATGGAATTCACTTCTTTCCCGAAGCAGGGATAAATAGAGAGATTGCTCCCTTAAGGGTTGATTTCGAGGCTTGAATATATTGGCCACATCTTCTCTTTGGAAGAGAAGACTCAGTCATAGTAGGACTATGACTTATGTTCATTAGAGGGATCAATGGTACTTAAGAAGTTAGATGTAACTACAAGGGCATAACGATTATTGGCCGAGCTGTACTTACGAGCGATCTGTGAAGGGTTGTCGCATTGTTGATTGGTTAAGATGGACACATAATATATCTGTGGTAATGAGAGTTCAGCTATCGGTCTTTAGTGGAGTGCTTGGCAGTTAACGGATGGTGGATCCCGTGACTAAAGAGTTTAGTCAGTTATTCACGTACTGTTGGAGCTTCGAGCTACAGGTCCATAAGGTCCCCTTGGTAGCTCAATGGATTCAATTGAGGATCAAATTTTGGTATTGATTTGAAAGTTCAAATTGACAAGAGGTAATTCGATTATATATGATATGATCGGTATGATGTATGAAATACATCTAGTGGAGGATTAATGTAAATGAGATTTACATTAAGTACCATGAAATAGAAAAAAAGCTATGGTTTATGTGTTTCATGAGATGAAATATTAAAACTATAGGTTATAAATATAGTATGATAAGTTGGTTATCATTTATATTTATAATAATATTAATTATTGGATAATTAAATCTTTTTCTCTAATAATCAATTGAGTGAGAGGTTATTGGTGGTTTCATGGTAACCGTGAGATAAAAGGAAAATTGTTTTCCTAATTTTAGTAAATTTTTTTCAAATTTTTTTTGAGTTTTTCTCTCTCCGAAAAGAATCTCACGAAAGTTGTCAAGTAAATAGGATTTACTAAGCAACAACTTGGAGCGAGCTAAACCATCGTGTAGTTTTTGTAGGCGACAGACACGAAGCTAAGCAATGAGCTAAATGATCGCTTAGCTTTTGTTAAACGATCGCTTAGCTTTTGCTAGACAATCGCTTAGCTTTTGCTAAACGATTGGGTTTCGACCTATACGATAGATGCAACGATCTCTCCCTTGCTCAATCATTCTCTGTCTTCTGCCTCAAACCAAGTCTACATAGACCCCACCCTCTAGATTCTCACACTGAGAATACCAAGGTAGCCTTCTTGGTGGTGTCATACTCAACTTGACGCCATCGAGGTTTTATGGAGGCCATTTGTGCTGTTGGGGTGTTCGTGACCAAGGCGATTGCTGAGTTCGAGTACGTGGTGTTCGTGTAGTGTAGCGGTCGTGTTGGACGAGCGTTCGAGGTTGCTATGTTCGAGTGTTCATGAGCAAGGAGCTTGGCGACGAGTCTACAAATGTGTGTAGGTTTCTCCTTGGTTTTTTGTATTATCATGATGTAATTTCTGTAATGAATGCATAACCGTATGTTTGTGTTTATGACTGTAATTTGTAAAGTTCATACATGATTGTAATTTGGAATGATCTTTTCGCTGCTCATGGAAATCCTTGTGTTCGATTTCCTTCAATTGGTATTAAAGCCAGGTTGTTCTGATATTCCAAATTACAAGTCTGTTTTAAACTTCATTTTACAGTCGAGGTGGGTTTCTACATTTGTGTTTAATTGTTAAGTGCATTGATGGATGGAGTTGATGAATGTTTCGGGTTTAATTGCCTTTAGTTAAAGCTTTCTTCAATTACAAAGTGTTAATTTGTAAGGGTCCCTATGTTTTTAGGCATAATTAACTTGCAATCGAGTATGTAATTCAAAGTGTTTGAGTTAGTCGAGTCGTTCATGATGAATTTTTGAAGCAAGGAGATGCAGTTCTCAATGAAGAAGAAGACCAAGTATTGGTCGTATCGTGTAGCCTAAGGTAAACGATCGTTGGGATTTATCTAAGTGATCGTGTAGATTTTTCTATACGATCGTGTAGTATTTAATAAACGATCGTTTAGCTAATGCTAAACAATAGGGTAAGTCATTTACTCTATCATGTAGCATTGGTTGCCCAATCGCGTAGGCGCTGGAGATAGAAGATCGTAGTGGGAGCATGTGATGCTCATCGTTTAGTAAAAGGCACGCACTAGACGATCATGTAGTTAGCAATCCTCATCACTTAGTTACTACCTACACGATCATGCGTATACGATACGGAGGGGCTAGCTAAGCGATCATTTTTGCTGCATCGTAATTGTTTAGGCGATCGCAGAAGGCGTGCATTGTGCGGAGCGTGCTAAGCGATCGCGTACCTCAAGCTTCATCGCTTAGTAAAAGGTACACGATCGTGTAGTATTTGGTAAACGATCATTTAGCTCTGAGAGCATTAGTAAGCGATAGAACGAAGCGTTTGTTTTATCATGTAGACGATCGCGGGGAGTTTAGTACACGATAGTTGGAGACACGATGCTTCGCTCGAGCGATTCAAGACCTGGTCCGCTTATTTGAACTGAAGACTCCTTGTCTTTGTAATAGTTAGCTTTATTTTTGTGTTTTTAAGGCAATTTCACCCGGTTCATCAACATTTATTGTTTATACATGTGATGTATGGTGCTTATATGCCAAAGTGTTTGACATATAGTTTAAAACCCACCTTAGGTTGTGCAATTATTCATGCATCATGTATTATAAATGTTATAATCTAGCATGAAGAAATTACTTGAAAGCATGTGCATGCATCATGAAATAAAAGAGTTATATTTTGCATGCAGTGAGCATTATCATGCATCATCCTTTTATTATAAGTGTTATAGTCTAAGGGTGAATGGAAGTATGTTTTGCATGTTTCATTGTTGTTTTGTATAAGTGTTATATAAAAGAAGTAGCAATGAATGAACAATGCATTGAGCATGACATTTAGGCTGTTTATAATCGTTATGAATGTCTTGCGTGTGTTAGCTTAGCATTGTGGTTATGGTTTTCGTTTATAAGTGTTATAAAGGAAATTAGACCTAAAATCAATAAGAAAGAGTTGCAAGCGAACTTAGGGTGAACTCAAGTTTTTTAAAAGGGTTTTAAAATTGGATTGAGATAGACCTAAGTTCAGCTGGTTCTAAAGAGTTTAGTAACATAGTTTAATCTTTTAAAATCAGCTTAATATGATTAAATTGAATGGAATAAAAGATTAAATTTGTTTTAAATCTATCTATAAGGGAACTTTTATCTAAGACAGGTTCTAGCTAGGCTGGGGTTCTTAAGTTGACAGAAACATAACACTCCTACCTGAGAACCTACCTGGAAATGTGAATTAGATAGATTTTCAACAAGCATACAACAATTTGGTCACAGACTCCGTTAAAGAGTTTAATGGATGATGATCAAAAGTTGTTTAACTATCCAAGGTAAAAATTACTCTTAGGCAAACCTAAAAGTCACTCAGTTAAAATCCTTAGCCGTGTTTTTTCTAAGTAAGCTAAACGCTAGGTTATAAAATACTCAGTGGGAGGAAGAGATGTATCTGATATATCTATGATTCTACTCACGTTTCTCCTTGTATGTTCACATCGTGAGATTCATACTTGGCTTCTTGGTGCCTTGGGAGCATCCCCTTTCGGATGGTATTTGCATGAGTCAATATCAAGGTGAACGGAGAGAGTGTTTATAGTAAGTGGGTGAAGGGTGTGTGTCAACACGTCCTATGGTCTCTGTCATTGGTTTACACCGTGAGATCATTTTGTACTCCCTCGTAGCGTCCTGGGAGCGTCCCCCTTCGGATGGGTTTTGTGCAGTTGGTCAAGATCAAAGTGAACTCCAGAAATAGGTAGGGTCACTTTAGGTTTTGCCCTAATCGGATTTTTCTCCTTTGGATTGGCTTTTTGGGGCGGATCTGTAGGGCCTAAAATGGCAGGTCACACTTACAGGAGATTTTTAAGTAAGTTAATGATCTCTTGGCCAAATCAATGATGGCTAGTCATTATAGGAGCAAGAGTTATTCTGGTATTAATGACTGGTTGAGAACTTCTCAATTCAGAGGAAGGATAATTGACCTCCATTCGGTGGCTTTTATTCTAAACCTTTGAAGCATCATTGCGAAACTAGATGTCACACGGGGTTCATATTAGTTTTGCTAAAACCTTATTGGATGTTGTTTTGTTTTACAACAGGTATTTGCTTAAAACCTAACATAGGTCAATGTGTTTTTCTTTTCAGCAACATGTTAGTATTTTCGTTTATTGCTTTTTATATGACCGACTATATATAGTGGAAAGAATCGTGTGAAAAATATTTCGTGGCAAACAACCTCGTATTTGTCATGGTTGAGGAGTGTCCTCAAGTCCCGACCCTTGATGCACCGCGAAGTGTTCGCAATGCATATGAGGTGTGGATGAAGGCTAATCGTTGGCTCGACTTCACATTTTGGCTAATATACCTGATGTTTTGGCCAAAATGGTTGAGAACATGGTCATTGCATATGAGATCATGGACTCGTTGCAAGATTTGTTTGAACGTTAGTTCTTACTTTTAGAGCATAAAGGAATGGATGACAAAACCAGTAGTGTCAGTTGTTTTGACACTGATCCCACTACTCTCCAAAAGAGGAGACAAGATAGTAAATTTGATTTATTGGTCTTGGAGACGTGTTTGGTAGAGAATGATGATTCTGCCTGGATCCTAGATTCGGGTGCTACCAATATTGTCGGTTCCTCTTACCAAGGATTCAGTTCCTGGAAAACGTTGCCACGGGGAGAGATGACTCTTCGAGTCGATACTGGTGAGATTGTTTCAGCTATTGCTGTAGGCAGGCTAAAGTTATCTGCTGACAAAGAAACGTTATCTGTTACTAGATAATGTTTTTGTAGTTTCTCATATAAAGAGGAACTTAATCTTGGTTTTTTGTCTCATTGAACAAGGCTATACCGTCTCTTTTCTGAGAATAAAGTGTTTATTTTCAAGAATGGAATGGAGATTGGTTATGATTCAATGGAAAGTAACTCATATGTACTAAGGCCATTAGTCATAAAAGCTTTGTTTAACACTGAAATGTTCAGTACAACAACAACTAAAAGACCAAAGGTTTCTCCTAAGGAAAACGCTCATCTTTGGCATCTTAGGTTAGGTCACATCAACCTCAATAGGATTGAGAAGTTGGTGAAAAGTGGACTTCTAAAGAGTTTAGAAGAAAACTCCTTGCCGGTATGGAAATCATGCCTCGAAGGCAAGATAACCAAACAACCTTTTTCTGGAAAAGGTTACAGAGCCAAGGAAGCCTTGGAGCTTATACATTCAGACCTTTGTGGTTCGATGAATGTTAGAGCTCGAGGTGGGTACGAATATTTCATCTCTTTCATAAATGATTATTCAAGGTTCAGGTATCTCTACCTAATGCAACGTAAGTCTGAAGCTCTTGACAAGTTCAAGGAGTAAAAGGCTGAAGTTGAAAACTTGTTAGGTAAGAAGATAAAAACACTACGATCTGATCGTGGTGGAGAGTACATGAACCTCCAATTCTAGAACTATATGATAGAACATGGGATTGTGTCCCACTCTCGGCCCCTGGTACACCTCAGCAGAATGGTGTATCTGAAAGGAGAAACAGAACCTTGTTAGACATGGTTTCGATCTATGATGAGTTATGCTCATCTTCCAGACTCGTTTTGGGGTTTTGCAGTGGAGACTACATGTTATATCCTGAACAACATTCCCCAAAAAGTGTTTCTAAAACACCTTTTGAGTTATGGAGAGGTCGTAAAGGTAGTTTACGCCACTTTAGGATTTGGGGTTATCTGGCACATGTGTTAGTGACTAACCCAAAGAAGTTGAAACCGCGTTAGAAGTTTTGCCTCTTTGTAGGCTACCCCAAGGAAATGAGAGGCGGATACTTCTATGATCCAAGTGAGAACAAAGTGTTTGTTTCTACAAATGCTATCTTCTTGGAAGAAGACCACATAAGGGATCATAAGCCACGAAGTAAGCTCGTTTTGCGTGAGATCTCTAGTGAGACTGAGACTGCTGAGGGTTCAACAAGAGTTGTTGAACAGGCCGACAGATCAATAAGAGTTATTTATTGTTTCATGGTAACCTTGAGATAAAAGAAAAATTGTTTTCTTAATTTTAGTAAGTTTTTGACAAAATTGTTTTGAGATTTTCTCTCTCCAAAAAGAATCTCACGAAATTTATGAAGTAAATAGGATTTACTAAGCAACAACTTGGAGTGAGCTAAACGATCATGTAGTGTTTTGTAGGTGACAGACACACAGCTAAGCGATGAGCTAAATGATCGCTTAGCTTTTGCTAGACGATCGCTTAGCTTTTGCTAAATGATTGAGCATCGACCTATACGATAGGTTCAACCATCTCCTACTTGCTCAATTGTTTACACGATTGTTGTTTCCTCCATCTTCTGCCTCAAACCAAGTCCACACAGAGCCCACCCTCTGGATTCTCACATCGAGAATACCAAGGTAACCTTCTTGGTAGTGTCATACTCAACTCGACGCCGTCGAAGTTTTGTGGAGGCCGTTCGTGCTGTTGGGGTGTTCATGACCGAGGCGATCGCTGAGTTCGAGTGTGCAGTGTTTGTGCAATGTAGCGGTCGTGTTGGACGACCATTCGAGGTTTCTATGTTCGAGCGTTCGTGAGTAAGGAGCTTGGCGATGAGTCTACAAATGTGTGTAGATTTCTCCTTGATTTTTTGTATTATCATGATGTAATTTTTGTAATGAATGCATAACCGTATGTTTGTTTTTACGACTGTAATTTGTAAAGTTCATATATGATTGTAATTTGGAATGATCTTTCCGTTGCTCATGGAAATCCTCGTATTCGATTTCCTTCAATAACTATAAAAATAGACATTTTGATGTAGTGCATGATATAGGGTTAGCGGGGATTTTTAGTGCTGATAAATGAAAGTTCATTATTGCACATGAATTCTTAGCAATATTAACGAATGTTCTGCTCATTATCCCTCATAATTCTAAGTAAAAGGTTGCAATAGCTTGTATTTCTACAAGCTATTAGTAAGCCCGATACAATGCGTCCCAAGAAAAGAGGCACCACCATGATAGTCCATAGAAACAATGAACTCATTCCTTCAAGAACTATCACAGAGTGGCGCATATGCATGGATTATAGGAAACTCAATGCGTCGACCAAGAAAGACCACTTTCCTCTACTCTTCATTGATCAAATGCTTGATCGACTAGCTGGCAAATAATTTTACTATTTCTTAGATGAATTGTAATACCCCACATTTTTTTTAGTATTAATGTAATTTCAGTAATTTTTATTATTTGAGGACATGTTTTTTGGAATTTTGGACTTCAAATGTAATTGTGGTAAATTAATGGATTTGACGTTGAAAGTATTCAATTTGAAAAAATTAATGCCTGGAATTAATTTCATTTTTGGGAAAGAAATGAAGTTAATAAAATAGAGTGGAATAAGGAAAAGAATAAAATAAAGTTTATTTTATTTTCCTTTTAATAATAATAAAATAATTATTGCTATTATTATTTTTTTTTTTAAAAAAAAAAACAAATTCTCCCCTCTTCTCCCAGCATCTGCCCCACCCCCACCCCCCGGAATTTTCCCTACTCGCCCAGCCGCCCGCCCTCCTCAGCCCATCGTCCAGACCGTCTCCATCGCTGCTCGCCACCGATCTCGACCAGCCGGTCAGCCGCTCGTCCAGCATCGCTCGCCCCTCAGCGTGCCGATCTTGCCAGCCGGTCAGAGTAGCGTCCGTTCTGTTATGCTGAGAGTCGAGAGCCCAGATCTGAAGGCGTCTTCGTCCGTTCTGTTCCCCCGAGAGCCGTTCGCCCAGTTCTGAAGGCATCTTCGTCCGTTTGCATCGTCGGATCTCATCTCCGCTGCTGCTAGCCACGTTGTCAGTCGTTTCGCCGTCAGTCTCCATTGTTCGTCTCTGGTTGGGTGAGTTGTGGTGTTTGTAAAGGTATCTTAGAGGTATCTTGTATACCCACTTTCGATTGTCTCCAAATTGTTAACACCCGCTGGATTTCGAATTTCAGATTCAAAAGACTTGGGCCTTGTGAATCGCCGTCCATCAAGATTTGTGATCAATTGGTAAGTTTAGCAAGAGTTTTGTTAATTTTTTTGGGTTGCCTTTTGGTTTAGTGTGGGTTTAATGTTTGGTTGGGTTTTAAATTTGGATTGAGACCCCTTGAATTGGCTTGTTTCTGCATTAAATTTTGTGTTCGTGGCTCGAGTGAAGTGTCAGGTAAGTATTTGGATGTATTGGTATGAATTTGTGATTTGGGCTACATTTTAGGGTTGGAATTAAATTCTGATGTTTGCTTTAGGTTCAATTCAAGGTTCTTTTTAGGTAAGGAGAAGAATAAATTTGTTGAGATTGAGCTCGAACTCTCAAGTAAGTAATCTTACTATTGGAACTTTCCACGGACCAGATACTAGATATATGCCAGCATAATAGATGAATATCAGGACAGAACAATAGCATGATAAACATATAGTATAGTATGACCGATATATGTTCTTGTATGAGAATCTGAAAGATTTATTTGTGCACGTAGATACTTGCATGCTAGTAAGAGATGATACTTGATTCACTGAGGTTGTATTTGATATGAAGATATTGAGGCGTATATGTGATGCTTGGAAAATGGAGTAAATAAATATGCATTCATTGTTCGTTCTCCATGCGTCGCTGGTCATGCGTTGGACTAAGAGATATGCAATATGTGTCTGATGACCATGCGTTCCTGCCACAAGTTTTCTTGCCCTCTTGCCAAGTATAACGAGATCACAAGTTTCTCGGTGTGATCCAAGGTTGAACTCAGGTACTTGTAGCTAAATGTTAAGAAGTGGTGTGTTTACGGCGAAGAATAAAAAAATATTGAAGTTTAAGGGCTATGCACTACTCCTACTCCTAACTAACAGATTAAGTAATGGAAGTATGACTATGAGAGTTAAAGACATGGCAACTGTTAACGCGTAATAAGGTGCATGGAAAAATAGATAAAATGGTGGAGGGGATGATTTCACCACATCAATAAGCTTGATCGCAAGGGTAACCCCAGCCAACACAAGTTATGCAATTATGCTATACACAATTGACTAAGACGCATGAGATGCATATGCGATAGTGTCAATAGGACTTATGTCTAAGTCTCTATTCTTGCTTACGTGCTCCCACACATAAACAAGGTGACCCACATACCACCGTATCCTACTTCTGGACGCATGCAATGTGACCGCATACTTTCATATCCTATCTATAGGGTGCATACGCTGTGTAATAGTAGATAAAACTTATTCCTAAGCTTTTATTCTTGCTTATGCGTTCCAATCTGACTCTCTTAAGCCTAGATTTGGTTTTTAGACTACTTTCCCAAGTATGCTCAAATGATGAATGATGCACTCGTAAGACAAGGTAATCACATAAAGCATGGTTGGCATAAGATTATTCCTATCTCTAGGAACACTGCTTACTTTACTTAATGCGTTCCACTACTTACCCTCTCAGGCAGTTAGTCGCAGCTGATCAGCTTATAGACAAGCATTGCTACAGCCTCACACTAAGCAAATAGGATTTTCTCACAATACCCGTGCAACGCACACCTCTCGGTGATTTGCTACATGCTTCATATGTCTATGTCGCATGATTAAGTATGCGATACTCTAACAATCTTACTTAGTCATTGCAATGAATGTAAAGGATGATAAGAAGAAGTAAATGAAGATGGAATCGAAGGAAATAGAGAAATGTATTGTTCACAATATGTATTAATCTCTTAAGCCACAATTAAATACAACAAAGAGATAAAAGAGATATGAAGGGCCAGATGGGCAATGTCTTGCTTCTATCAAATGTATGTCAAGGTTGTCGGTGGTGTCATGGATGGGCGGTGGAGTAATTTCTCTCGAGATCACCTTTTGTGAGATTTTTATACCTGGAGACGAACAGTCTTGATTAATTAATAAATTAATATCAATTAATTATTACTCTTAATTTTGATTAATTATTAAATATAAAGATGTTATGTTATCTTAACTTTTTTATATAAAGCTTTATTATTAATTTTTTATATTTTAATTAATTTAATTATTTCTAGTATCTGAAATGAATAATTTAATTAATGCTTAATATAAAAATATTAATTAATTTACATTTTAAGTGATCAAATGATTAATTTACATAACAACATATTAAATAATGCTAAATTTAATTTATGATTTGCTTATTATTTTACATTTAATTAAACAATTATTAAGTTTTGATTTCTATGTACCTAGGTGATAAATCGAAACATATATTTAACTTTTAAATATTAATTATCATGTATATTCGAATACAGACATTAATTATATCAAACATTTAAATCCCAAATATTTATTCATAACCATAAATCAATATTTGCGATCACAATAGGAATAATATAGGAAAAAATATCTTTTTAGTCCCTAGGTTTTGGGTCTAGTTTCTGTTTAGTCCTTATATTTCATAATGTAACAAATTTAGTCCTTAATTTTTTAGTTTGGTTTCAATTTAATCTATAAGTTTCAAGATCACAATTTTACCCTTGTCATTTGAGTTTTATTTCAATTTGATTTCTAGATTTTAAGATTTACACTTTTTACCTCGATTTTCACTAAATACTCATTTTCGGCATTAGTGCTAATGCATGTTAAGAAATTCAAAATAATTATATTAATTAAAATTCATTAAGTATCATTATTTTTCATCTCCATTAAAATTAATTTAAAATTTCACTTCATAGTTATTTAAAATTAATTAAGAAATGTTGACGTCAATAATTGAAATGATTATTAAATGAAAAATTGATGTTAAAATTGTAAAATTTTAGGGATCTAACTCGAAACAACTCAAATCTCAATGGTAAAATTGTAATATTTTGAAACTTATGAACTAAATTGAAACCAAACTCAAAACTGTGTAACATTTCGAAACTTAAGAATTAAATAGAAAATGCATCTAAGGGTTAAAAAGTATTTTTTCCAAAAATATTTACTTTTTTAAGAAATAATATATACTTTTCTCGGCTGGATAAAATCTTTAATCGATAAATATAAGAAATAAGAGAGAGGAAACCAGTTTGGCTATCTCAAAAGGGGAAAAAAAAGAATTTAATATTTTCCAAAAAAAATTAATTTCATCTTATAAAAGCCCTAGTTGATCCTTCTTCCACATCACTCAAATCAAAATTCCCCAAATCCCGCCTGAACCCTAAACCTCCCTTCTTCCAATTTCTGATTTTCCGACGACCATGCCTTTAATTACCGACAACGGCGAGCCTCTCCTCGCCCCCAACCCCGATCGCTTCTGCATGTTACCAATTCAGTACCCTCAAATCTGGGAGATGTACAAGAAAGCCGAAGCTTCCTTCTGGACCGCCGAAGAAGTCGATCTCTCACAGGATCTTCGCCATTGGGAATCTTTAACTGCCGACGAGAAGCACTTCATCACTCACGTTCTTGCCTTCTTTGCTGCCTCTGATGGCATTGTTCTGGAGAATCTTGCTGCACGTTTCATGAAAGAAGTTCAAGTCTCTGAAGCAAGAGCTTTTTATGGATTTCAAATAGCTATGGAGAATATCCACTCCGAGATGTACAGTCTTCTTCTGGAAACCTATATCAAAGATCCAAACGAGAAGATTAAGTTATTTCGCGCTATTGACACCGTCCCCTGCGTCAAGAAGAAGGCGGATTGGGCGTTGAAATGGATCGACAGCACGGAATCGTTCGCCGAACGTATTTTGGCATTTGCTTGTGTTGAAGGAATCTTCTTCTCAGGTAGCTTCTGCTCCATTTTCTGGTTGAAAAAACGTGGATTAATGCCTGGGCTCACATTTTCAAATGAGTTGATTTCGCGAGATGAGGGTCTTCATTGTGATTTTGCTTGTTTGTTGTATTCATTGTTAAAGAAGAAACTGAGCGAGGATCGAGTGAAGGAGATTGTTACCGAGGCCGTGGATATAGAGAGGGAATTCGTGTGTGATGCCTTGCCTGTTGCTCTGGTTGGAATGAATGGCGATTTGATGAGCCAATACATTGAATTTGTGGCAGATAGGTTGGTTGGAGCTTTAGGTTATGGGAAAATTTATAATGTTCAGAATCCATTTGATTGGATGGAGTTGATTTCATTACAGGGGAAGACCAATTTCTTTGAGAAGAGAGTTGGGGAATATCAAAAGGCATCTGTGATGTCAAATTTGTATGGTGATGCGAGAATCCATGTGTTTAAGATGGATGAAGATTTCTGAGAATTGAAGATAAGATTTTGCCGTGTACAATAAAATTTAAGGCTAGTTTGATAAAGTTTCCTATTTTTGTTTTCCTGTTTTTATTTTTCATTTTTATAAGAAACTAACCTCTTTGATATTTATTCCTAAAATTTGAGAACCGTCATAAAAATGGATCAAAATTGAAAAACTACAAAAAGTAGTTTTTCTTGTTCCATTTCTATTTTATTTAAATTGTTTAAGTAGGGATTTGACTAATTGGCGAGGAAATATGCCTAGATCACTTCTAACTCCATGGTCGGAATCAAATTTCACTCGAGATTTTTCTATTTCTTTTTTTCTTTCTTTTTTTTTTTTTTTTTTTTTTGTTTCTTTCTTTTAGATTTTCTTTCTCTCTATATTTTTTTTTAATATTTTTTATAATTATTTTTCTTTCTTTATATTTATTTTTTATTATTTTTTAATATCTATGTGCTAATTTAATTTTAAATTTTGAATTTTCAAATATTTAGGTTTATATATTATTTAGATTTTTAAATTTTAAATTTTCAATAGGGTGATTTTCAAATATAGGAAATTGAACCAAAATATATACAAATATATACAAATATAATTTGAATTTTGAATTTTCAAATATTTTGATTTTATGTATTATTTTGATTTTCAAATTTCAAATTTTCAATAAGATTGTTTTTAAATATAGGAAAATGAATCAAAATATTTACAAATATAGTAAATTTAATTTTGAATTTTCAAATATTTAGATTTATATATTATTTTGATTTTCAAATTTTAAATTTTCACTAAGGTTGTTTTTAAATATAAGAAAATGAACTAAAATATTTATAAATATAATGAAATTTTATTGTCTATAATGGTTTATCACAAATAAATTGTAATATTTTGCTATTACTTGTAAATATTTTTAATAATATTTTCATTTAAAATAATTTTCCTTTTCAATATGTATATATAAATATTTTTATGATTTTGAATTTAAATTTTGTAATATGCGTTTTTATATATTTTTTAATTTTTCTTACCTACGAAAGCAATTATAGTTTTACAATAATATAAATTTTGTTTACTAAGATATTCAATTAGATTGATTTTAATATTTTTACAACCGAGAGATTTACATGATAATATAATTGAGTTAGATTTGAGTATATATCATTTAAAATTTAAAACAAATGACTTGAGTAAAATAATATTATGAATCAAATTTTAGCAACATATGAATGATAGAAATAATTGTATTATCGATATTAATTTTACATCGGGACTTATGTATTCAACGGTTTAAATATGATAGTTATTTTTTATATTTTAATGTATGTTATATATCTTTTTATTTTATCTTATTAGATTATATTTAAACTATAAAATATGAAAGAAAAAAAAAAAAAAAGGTAAGGGTGAAAAAATACAGGAAATAAGGACTAATTATCAAACAAGTTTTTTTTTTCTTTTTTTTTTTTTTTCAAGAAACAGAAAACATGAATAATTATCAAATTCATGTTTTTTATTCTAAAAAAGAAAATGAAAAATAAGAAACAGGGAATGGGAAGCAATAAACAAGAAATGGGAACGTTATCAAACGGATCCTTATTTTTCATTTCTTAACTTAGTATTAAGGAATAGATTTAATTATGTTTGTTTAAATTTTTTAGTAGTTGAGTATGAAAGATAAAAAGAAATAGATTTTTTATTTGGTTTTATTTATCACTTGGAAGGATTGAAACAATGAATCAATGTTAGAAAACACTATTTTCTTACAACATTTTTTGAACATATTATCTTTGGAGAAATTGTTAAAGTTAACATTTTCCTTTAGTTTTTTTTTTCTGGTGAAATAACAGGCTATTATTTTGTAATTTGTATGTAATTTTTCTCAAATCTTACTTATATTTTCAAATATTTTGTATGTAAATTTCAAATTTACTATTCGTAATTCAATATCTAATTTGTCTTTGTCATGGATTCTTTTCTATTTCCCTATTTGAATATCAACTATTTTGTTTTATTAAATTTTAATTTTATCAATTCATGGTCCAAATTCAGAATGATGTATGGAAAGATTTTGTAATATTGGAGGAAGATCACTCATTTAGTTCTGGTGTTCGTTGATAGTTTGAATGTGTCATTGAAAGAAGTTAATTTTGTTTTGGTATTGATGTTGATAGTTAATATATTGGAGTTAGTAAGTTTTGTTTGGAGAGTTGTAAGTTAGAATTTTTCAGTAATTATGAAAAGTAGATCAAGAGATAAAGATGAAGTTATTTATAAATGTGAAAAAGTAGAAATAGAGAAGAAGATTGAATTCTTGGTAAATGTAAAAAAGTATATTAAAAAAATAGTAAATTGGATTTACTATTAAAGTTGGGTTGTTTACACCAATCTAAAAAGTTAGTGGGTCAAACAAGAGTTTTTTTTTTTTTGTACGGATGATCCATGCATGGACTCCTTCCCCACAATTATATGAAATCTATCCTTTTGCTTACATTAGAAGACACTATCATATTTTACAACTTATTTGTCTATTGTAGTGTTAACGTGATGACCATCCTTATCGTGATTTTTATTTTTCTGTCGTATTTTTCTTATTGTTTTTTTTTCCTCCTAGAAAATGAAGATCGCAATAGAGATGTCATCGTGTTAAGACTACATGACCATCCTTAACGTGATAAGGTATAAAAATGAAATGCGATAGTGCGTTATGACTGACGTAACCAAATGTCATCAATCATAAAGGTCTTTCTAAAAAGATCATAAACTCATCATGTGACCCCTCTGAATATTATTTCTTATGAATTCTCATTATCCTTCACAATCTTTATCTCTTTTGACCAATTAGAAAATGATTATCATGTAACTTAGACTTAGATATTCCTATGAAACCTTTTTGTTATATTTACAAATTGACAATGGTGCAGGCCACATTTAAAATTGATTAAACTTGATTTACCATAAACATATACATATAATATATATAGACATAGAAATACATACATACGTGTGTATATGTATATACGTGTAATGATATTTGATTCCGATTTATTTCCCGTTTATTCAGAGCCTTAAAATATGTTCCAAATTACTAATGTATTACTGCACTCGCCTAAGCCACATTTGTTACTAAAAGAGACGAGGCTGAAGTGAAGTAATACACTTGTAATGATATAACTTTTTATTTGGCTATTTTGCCATTTTCACCTGCAATTTTGTATACTTGAAAAACAATGTTAGTCTAGTAGTTCTCCTTATGAAATACAAATCTAGTTGAGGTTTTGGTAGAGAATTTGGTGCACAGTCCCTCTAGTTCTCTTGCCAATGCTAAAGGACCACAATAGAAAACCCCTGTTTAGAACAAAGCATTTGTAAGTAATTCTTATCTACAATCAACAAAGTTTTAGTTCAAAGATTAAGGGAAGTATGATTTTGCTTTGATCTTACCAATTCTTTCTCCTTTGTGCCTATGAGCTAAACTCGAGAAGATGTTTGTCCAATTTGGCCGACCAAAATGAGTCTGTACCTTCAAATTGAGGAGATATCGATCAATTAGCTAGACCTTGTTAGATAACCATTTAGGCACCGTTCAGTAAAAATAACAACGGAAGAAATTTAGAGGTGGAAGTTGTGTTCATAAACTTAATTTTTAAATGATTACTAAATAGGATTTTAGTTTTTAGTTTTTATAAATTAAGTCCATTTTCTTCTTGAATTGGATTCTTAACCAAATTCCAAATTTTGAAAACATGATTTTAAAAATTATTTCTTTGATTTTTCAAAACTCGACTTACTTTTTTGAAAATATTGGTAAAAAGCAAATGACAAAGCAAAGCAATAGAAATATTATTTATAAACTTAATTTACCAAAAACCAAATTACTACTGAACAAAACCTTAGTAACTCATAATATAACACAGTGGAACAATATTGTTGTTTTGAAGTGTTTTCTCATTATTCACTTTTCAAACAAGGTAAGCTAGCTAGCCAATGGAATAATTATATCTTAAGATTCAGGCGGTGTAAATGGAAGCTTACAGGAGTCTTCGAGACGATGTCGATGCCCCGTCGAGTATAATGCAAAGTTTTAATTGCTCTTATCGGAACAGACCTTACATCCCCTTCATGATATACACTAGTGAGGAAATTGTGCATCTCCACAGCTAACTAAGGACATTATGATATTAGAACATTTTTTTAACCATACAAGATGCAAATCAGCATATCTCAAAACATATAAACTTTGATTTTTTTTTATTTTTTATTTTTACCTGAGTTTGGTCTGAAAGTGTTAAATCCTTCATGAAATCTTTAAACCAATCAAAGGAGCTTTGCTCTCTTGTAACCCAATAAAGATAGGTTTTGGATGTACTTAGGCTGCTTTTTCCATTGTCAGTCTACTCAATTTTAAACCATAGTCAAACTTTATTGGTGAAGTAATGTTGGGAAATGGAAGAAAACAAAATCATAGGAAAAAAGAGCCTTACGTGACCATCAGATTTTCCAGTAATCCGGATTAGAACATCTTTTAGGATACTCATGAAGGGTGTGGCTCCAATACCTAGGCCGATTAGTACCACACGATTGTACTTGACATGGTCTTGAGAAGCAGCACCATAGGGCCCATCAATGAATATTTTCGGGTACTCCTTTGATGTAGGAGATATTCCCTATAAATGTTTTTAAGTCATTTAAAATTGACATCTCAATAATTTCATGTCATTTTTTTAAACTAACGATCAATTCAACACTAAGAATTATTCAGAACCACTTTTCAGAAATCTCGAGACTAAATGCGCAAGTTAGTCTCCGTGAATATTTTTAGTACTTATCACTATGAAAAGTGACACAAACTACTCATCATTTAAGTTCAATCTTCTTTCCTTCACGTTTTAAGTTTTGTGATTTTTTTTTTTTTAAAGTGAAACAATTTCTTTGATAAATAAAATATGGAGAAAAACTCGAAATACCAATAAATGAATTACAGGAAATAGCCTCCAATTGGAGATTAGTTACCTCTTGAAAAAGGCTGTACAGCTCATAACTCCAATCTCCCAAATTTCTGATATGTACACTCAAGTGGGTATCTTGTGGTGCTGAAGTTAATGAATATGGATGCCTAAAACATCAAGAAACCTTATAAGCTCTTCAGTACATGAAGAATTAATAGGCACGTTTGGGAGTGATTTTGAAAAGATTAAAATCACTTTTGTCGCGTTTAAAATCACTCCAAAACACATTTTTAATCATGTAAAATCAATTTAATATTTAATTTTACACTTCTAAACGTATTTTTCATACTATATTTTTCTGAATGATTTTGATAATTTTATAATCATTTCCAAACATGTCAAATGAGCAAAACTTAGAAGCACGAAACTTATTAGGACTTATTACCATTCAAATGGGGATATTTGAGGGCATTGAATTAATACATACATCCCACTTTGATATTTGAATCTTTCTGGTTTGCTCAATTTTAGAAATAAAACTTTTCCTGAATAAGTCCTTGCCTGCACATAATACATGATAAATAATACAAATCTTGTCAAAATACTCGTATTTGAGGTCGTCTTTCTTCTCGGCCTTATCGCCTATTAAATATGAAAGTAAAATGAGAGTACCTTCAAAATATTCACTTCATATAAACAAGATCTAATTGCTCTTAAAATCCTCTCTCCAGTATATAATGAAACTGGAATTGCTATATACATCCAAGTCTTCAAAAAGAAAAGAAAATTACACTAATCAGAATCAGCTTTAAACTTTGAGCATCTAGAGAATATTTCAAAGAAAAGAAATGGTGGATTTCTCACCATGATTTGCATCTTTCATAAGTACAAGTTTTGAAAAACTACTTTCTTAATTATCAAAGTTTTGCTTGATTTTTGAAATCATTGGTAAAAAGTAGATAACAAAACAAGAAATTTAGAGGTGGAAGGAGTGTTTAGAGGCTTAATTCTCAAAAACAAAAACAAAAAATTTATCAAAAATGACCTAAATAAATGAAAATAGACCAATACTCAAAGTGCATCACGGTCACGGCAAAACAACGTAAAGAGAATCTATGATACAGTTACAAAAGTTGGGGTAGTGAGAGAACTGGCTTACCGTTTTTTCTGTTGCTTTGTCAGTTAGGAATAAGAATATGGAGTGAACAATGAGTAAGGCATAGACAAATATGAACAAATGGTGAGAATACCAAAAGGTATTATATCCTGTGACTTGTTGGATAGACCTAGGAAGCGAGGTCGATTTACGACGCGGCCATTTCGTTGCGAGCAAAAATGCAATGGCCATCAATATGACCATAATAATGCCTGTTAAAGACTCAGTTGTCGCCAACATTTCACCATAAGATGGCTGATGGTAGTTGAACTGAGCACCAACTGTTTTCTCAAAAATTGACTTCTCACAACCACTAATTCTTGGGAGATCACAAACAAGATGGGTTCCTCCATGAAGGATAACTCCTGCTACAATGCCTCCTGCAACTAACTAGGTTAGAAAAACATATGCATTAGTGTAGTTTGTGGAAAACATTAATAGATACTTTGGTTTGGCTAGTGTGTCTATGTCGGACACATACCGATCACTTGAACACTCCTATAGTTGTTGGACACGTATCATGGACACATATCAGACAGTTGTTAGTATAATAGATGTGTTAGACATTAGTTTTATAATGTCAAAATAGGACCAATATTTGTTAGACATGCATTTAACACTTGTTTGCGTATACCAAAATAGACAGTATATATGAGATAAAAACAATAAAGTTTAAGAGCAAAATACATTGACTTTAAATTTCCTTCTTGTTTACAAATGATACGAACGTGTTCTTGTCGTGTCCATATTTTAGATTTTAAAAGAAATGACATGTGACCATATCCGTGTCGTGTCGTATCTATGTCTGAGCTTGCTAAATTTGAGACATTTTTGTTATGCAATACTAAAGCTTCGTTTACCTTGTGGAAGTTTAGATTGTCGTTGAAAGGAATGATCGAGTTCAGAGACGAATTTCTGCGAAGCCATGTAATCGTGTTTCGACAAACAGGAAGTAAGACTAGAGCCATGTTAAATTTCAAAGTCTCTGCTGCCCCCTTAGCAATTGAGAGGCAGTAACCCATGACTTGGAATGCCGTCCGTTGGCGGTATTGAATGAATTTCCAGGCGAACAATGCAAGGCATATGATCAACCACAACGCCACCATCCATGCTCGTCTCCATCGAGATCTAAGCAACATTTCAGCCTCACATATTGACTCTTGAAATGGATCATGGCGATGCCGAATGTGTTTATTTGATGATTGTTTGTTTAGAGTGGGAACAGTCTTTGGTGAGCTTATCTTGAAGAGCTTCTCAAATTGAGGTAGCTGCAATTTATGTAACAGATTAGTAATACTAATACATTGAATATTATTAATCATGAAAACTATAACTAAATTTGTAAATGTTCAAGACAATTGACTTAGATATATTCCAAGATGATATGTGTCCACTTTAGTTATAAGCTCTCACGGTTTTATTTTTTATTTCACCTAAAATGTCAAATACCAAAGCAAATAGTTGACCTCATTTTTTTAGTGGTCCGCACTTATATACTCGTGATATTCCTCTTATCTAACCAATGTGGGACTTTGGTTGCATTCCTAATATTCTTCTCCTCGAATAAAGCACCATTGAGCCTTTCCACAAATAGTCATTCATTTGAGCACATCACTTTTAATTTAACCACATTCTCATGATGTTTTTCAGTTGTCTTCATTTATATTCTCATGATGTTCCTCTTATCTAGCCAATGTGGTATTTGGTTGCATTTCTAGTAATCTTCCCCTCGAACAAAGTATCATTGACTCTCTCCACAAATAGTCATTCATATGTGTTTGTTCTCGAGCACATCACTTTTAACCAGACCAAGTCCTTTTCTTAGGAGCACACTTTCTATCCAATAAACCTCTAATGTCTTCACAATTGAATAATATTGTCCATTTTGGATATGAACTATCATGATTTTGTTTTTGGTTTGGCCTAAAAGACCTCGTACCAATGAAGATAGTTATCCTCACTTATATACCTATGATCTTCTCCTCTTAAAATTTATGTTACACGTAAAATGATCAGCATAATATACCCATATGCATTTAATTAATTTAACCAAAACACTAATCTTTCTCCATTTCCTCTGCATCTTTTGAACTCGTTTGATCTGTTTGACAATGCACATTTCATACAACAGCAAGCATACCTTATGATCTTCATATGGATAATGGAAATGAAAAAAAAGCTCTTAATACATGAAATTTATCAGAGAATAATTTTGAAATTGTTAATCACTTTTGTCATATTTACAATCACTTCAAAACAATCTTTAATCGTTCAAAATTAAGTTAGTTTTAAAATTTATACTTTTAAATACAATTTTCATATCATGAAAATTGATTTTAAATGATTAAAAATATTTTTTTATAATGTTTTAAAAAATGACAAAAATGATTTTAATCATTTGAGAATCAAAATATGCCCTAAGTTTGAAGAACAAAAATATGAAGTATATAATAATACCTCAAGGTAGCCCTGCTTTTCTTCATCTAGCTCTTCCATGACTAAAGCAGCGTAATCTTCTCCTTCTTCATGGGTCACAGATAACTTATTGGTAGATGCACTTAACATTATCATCTGGAAGTCTCAATTTTATTAATACCAAAACAACTAAAAAGTAGCCTAAATTATAACAAATATGCTCGAAATTTGCCCGCACAATTTTACCCTTGAACTTTCATAAATGTTTCAAAACTATGCTTGAAATAGAAGTTTTTTAGAAGCATTTGGGACAAGGATGGAGTTGTGAGTTATGATGTAACTACTGTGACCTACAGTGAAAAGAGTTTAAGGTATAAAATTGATGTTATTTAGTATTGGTACCCACAAATTCACTAGAGTTTAGAATTCTTTGCTTTCCAATTCCTTGGTCCAAACACACTCTTAGAATTGTGAACAAAAATCGAGATTTAGAACTGTGTGGTGATAACCTAAAACGATTCTTTTCATATCACTACCACATCATTTCATATATCAATTTTCATCTAAAATTCTAAAGATTTTTTACTCCAATAGTACCTTTGAAATATTTGAGAAAAAAAATCAGAGATAATATTGTTACTTTCGAAAGTTTAGGAGTATTTTTTAAACAAATGACAAAGGTCAAGAGTATTACAGCAACTTTTCAAGGTTATTTTTATCACAAAAAGAAGAGAAATATTGCAAAGATGAGACAAACCTGTTTGATATCTTTCTCAGTTACCTTTCCATCCATGTTCCTATCGCAACTGAAGGACATTAAAGGAATAATGAGTTTTAAATTTATTGCTAAATAATGAAAAGGGCAAGAATAAGGGAAATTATAGTTTTTATTACAGGTGAAATAGAGTTGTTGTTCTTGAATTAACACTGGAATGAATCAACTGGCACCAGAGGATATGAAATTCACTTTTGGTGATTTCTATTTTCCAATTCTTTCTTCTTCTCAGTGCTCTCAACAGTTGATAAGCAAACTCCTGAGACTCTGACATTCCTACTTGGAACATAATGTGGGAAGAGATAAATGGTTAATGCATAGTTACTTTTAAAATTTCCATCTCTCAGTTATTTTTTTTTGTTATCTATTTTTTACTAATATTTTTAAAAATTATGCCAATTTTTTTAAATTAAAAAAAAAATTAAACTTATTTTTGAAATTTAGAATTTGACTAAGAATACAACTTTTAACTAAGGATATACTTAGTTTTTAAAAACCTAAAACCCAAAAATGAAAATGTTGCCAAATGCGCCTTTAATTTTTTGTTTTTGAAAATTATATTTATTTTCTCACAAATTCTTAATGATGACTTTTGTATTTCCAAAGTAGTCATTTCATTTTTTAACTAATTTCCAAATACAATAATAATTTTTTTTCTTTTCAAATGTTGGCTTTGATTTTGAAAACACACCTACAATGATAGATGAGATGTTTATAAGTTTAATTTTAAAAAACAGAAAAGCAAAAAATAAGACCTCATTTAGTAACCATTTAGCTTTGAATTTTAGTTTTTGAAAATTAAGCCTATAACTACTCATTCTGTCTCTAAATTTCTTGTTTTGCCATCTATTTTTTACCAATATTTTAAAAAATCAAGCCAAATTTTGAAAACTAAGAAAAATATAATTTTAAAAAACTTGTTTTTGTTTTTAAAATTCGGCTAATAATTCAACTTTTTACTTAAGAAAAGTGTAAAACATTGTAAGCAATTGAAAGTAAAAATAAAAATAGAAAAATAAAAAAAAAGACGTTATTAGAAAAAGCTCTAAATGGTTATCAAATGAGACGTTAAACGAATGATGTGATTGTGATGAAAACAATTTATTGTTAAGCTCAAGTGTTTGAGTTTTTTGTATTTCATTTTCATCCCAATGTTTGATTGTTAGGAAGAGTAAATGATCTGAAACAAGAACAGAAGAAAGAAGAAGAAGAAAAGAAACAGAGAGAATCATGTTGCTTAGCAACTCACCTATACAAAAGGGAAAATTAGACCATTTGAGTGCCGGTTCAGAGGCAACACTACTCCAACACAGCTGATCGAACCGCTTCTCTGCCAATTTCCATTCCCTTTCATTGTCACGAAGAAAGTCAATAAATCTCAATCCTGAAGAACAATATGCATTATTATGGAAAGAAGAGGAGCTGCAAGACGAAGAAGTTGATGACGACGACGACAAAGAGACAGAGAGTTTCTCCTCTGTTTTCTGAATCTCCATTGATAGGACTCTCCAAGTTTCAGTATTTTTCACTCAAAACTGAAAAATGTATCCATTCTCTTCCTTCTCTGCAAGATTTTGGTGTTGGGGCCAGTTTATATGATGGGAAAATGACAAAATGTACCCTTGGAAATTACAAGGAAAATGAATGGTGGCTTAAGGTTGGCTTGAGAAATTTTGTGATACATTGAGATTAACCCTTGAAGTTGTATTCCATGTTTGCTTCCCTACTTCTTTGACAAGTTTGTGGTGGTTGAGAATATATATATATACACAAAAGGACAATGGAAAGAAGGTTTGGCATTTGTGTATTTTTGGTAGTGATTGAATGTGTGAATAATTGGAGATGATTAATTAGCCTAAATACTTTGGTTCATCCTCGGCCACCTATGTAGTCTATTTAAGTGTCTAATCACAAATCGTCAAATATTTTGAATTTAAGTATGCTAACTCTAGTTAAATTCCTTCTTTTTATATTCTATAATTTGAGAGTGGAAAATTTGGTGTGAGTGGTATAAATGTTTTGAAAGAGTAATTTTATAACTGTGGTTTTAGGAGAGATTTCTGTCTCTAATTGTAATAATTCTTTAATGTAATTTTTTCTCTTAATTCTTATGTTTCCAGTTTTATTGTTTTTTTTTACGGAGTATTTGGCTTAAAGAGTTGGGCTCTAAGAACTCACAAGTCCTCGAACTTCATAATTCTTTGAAGTTCATCGAAATGGATGTATGGAGATAAGTGTGGCCTAAATTAGAGCGAATATTAGTCAATAATGAAAGGAAAGATGGTTTAGTTAGGGTGGATTAGGAGAGAGTGATATGAGAGGCAGGTTAATCATTAGATTTCGAATATGAGATGGATGCAAACGAAAAGGATCATGTGAGTATGCAATAGGAAACAGAAATTTGATGAATTAATTGACGTTTAGCAATTAGCAGCCAAGTGACGACTATTCTTTTTTTTTCTTTTGCTTTCTTTTTCTTTTCTTTTTTTTCTTTTTTATTTCCTGTTTTTTCATGGCGGCCGGGCGGCTGCATGTAGTACCGTGGGGGACTACTCACTTTCTCTCCCACTCCCTCATTTATTTATTTATTTATATATCTTTTTTAATATAAGATATGAATTTTTATAATGATCATTATTTATCTTATAAATTGTCTTCTTTCTCTCAATCATGGTTATTTTATTCTTTTATGCATGTGCATTTTCTTTCTCTCTCATGCAATTCTTTTATAATTGTAGATTTTATACAGACAATCCCATTCTCCTCAACCATGACAATTAGTATATTTATTTAGGCCAAATTTATTTCAAGGAAGACGTATTCATAGTAATATGAAATTGGAAAATTTTCACTCATAAAAAATAAGTCAAATTATTTAAGAAAAAAGTAAAAAAAAAAAAAAAGTAATAAATGTAGATAGATTTTTATAAGTCTTTATAAAATAATATTAAATTTTGCTATCTTTTGTAAATAGTTTTCTTGTTTTTCTATTTTTGAAAATCCCCTATAAAAAAGGTCCTATTTGAGTATGTTTAGTGATGTTTACATGTGCTTTGTATTTCGTATATAGTGAAACGTGAGGTCCATTTTCAAGTATGTAATCGAAGAATTGATCCAATTGAGGTGCAAAGAGTGATGAATTCAATTGCGTTTTAAAATTACATATAACCCATTAGCTGATATAGTTAGTTATCATTACAATAAATATAACGGATTCATAATTCTAAGTAAACATGATTAAAACAAATCAAATTATGTTTGCGATTGTGGGTCATTACAATTGCTATATCAACGGAATTCTATTATGATTACATCAATATTCATTACGGATTGATAAACGTGGTCTAGTATGAAATACTACTCTATTAGTTTTGGTCCATTTTAGTACATATACTTTTAATTTTGATTTATTTTAGTAATTGTATTTTCAAAATGTATTGGGGTCACTTTTTAAAAATATAGGGACTAAATTAAAAGTATGATAAATTGTAAAACTATGATGACATTTATAATTACACTCTCAAACTTCTTATAATTAAAATTGAGCACTCAATCTTATACAACGGTCACAATTGGACCTTCAAAACTTATTATAGTTATAGTAATGGGACCCGCAAATGATATAAATTTAACCCTCAAACTTGTATAATTATTATAGTTTCTACAATTATATAACTTTGAGGGTTTAATTTTTGTAATCGAAAATTAGAAAGTATAATTACATCGATCACTACATTTTAGGAGATGTTTTTTTTTCCTTTTTGTAATTTGATTGTACAAAAATAAAAATGATGAAAGGTGGAAAGAAAGTAGTATTTAAAAATGATATCTGATTTGGTGGTTTTCAATAAATGTGAAGGTTAGTATGTGATTGTTTTAACACTTGGTACACATATGCACGCATGTAGGCATATGCAACTGCCACGTAGACTGGCTTTCATGACAACTCAGCATCCCATGAAATGAGTTTGTGTGCAGTTAGATTTACTGAACTAGGCAGCTACCTCCAGCTTACGTTTCTTTAATTGTTTTCTACTTGAAACAGTGGGTGGATGTGATTTTATTTCTGATAAAAGTATTGCTTTCGTCCTAACATTTTGAGTCTACTTTTTATTTGATTCCTAAATTTTAGAATATTATATTTGTAATTTTTTTATTTTAATTTGATTTTTAAGCTTCAAATTATTATAATTTTACGTTTGAGATTTGAATTCTGTTTCAATGCGGTTTCTAGATTTCAATATTTATATTTTTAATCTTGATTTTTTATCTTTAGTGATAATATTTTTATTAATTAATTTAAAAGAATTATAACTAAATAAGTTCCACTTTATTAAGGTTAATTTTAAATCTTCACTTTATAATTTTTTAATTATTTTAAATTAATTAATAAATACTAAGGTCAAAGTCTGAAAGTGAGTGTTGAATTAAAAAAAATCAAAGACTAAAAGTAATTAAGCTTGCTTTTTTTCTCAAAAGTTTTTTCAATATCTCCGATAAATGTACATCTTATTCAAAGATTTTTTATAATCTCCGACAAAATAAGGTCGAAATAGATCAATTTTCTTGTAGTGTGTTTTATTTTCGAATGTTAAAAAAGTACCATTGAAAACTAATAATTTTTTAATGTTGGTAAATTTTTGACATAAAAATTTCGACGAGAGTTATTTTGACATTTTTCAAAGGTTGAGATGATCTTAAAAAAAAAAAAAAAAGTATATCAAAGATTTGTTAAAGGTTTTTTTTAAGGTTGTGAGTCTTGTGACCATAAAAAATGGTCAATATATTTATAGTGGGGTAAATCTTAAGAACCAAATTGAAATAATACTTAAATCTTAAGAATAGAATTGTATTGTTTTTATATCGAAACTAAATTGAAATGAAATTCAAAGTTTAAGAAATAAAATTTTAATATTTTAAAATATGTAAACCAAATGGAAACTACGCACAAAATTTGGAGACCAAAAATATATTAATTTTCCTATGTGATCTATTTATAAAAAAAGAAATGATTTAATTGAATTAATGAGCTATCATCAAAAGGGTAGTTTCCAAATGCCTCCTTTTGTTTCTTACTTGTCGTGTGGGGAAGAAGTTGGCTAAATTAACGATGGCTGGGTAACTTCTTAGGCGGGAAATGGGTAAAGCCACTTCTATTGTTGGCAAAAATACTTGTTTCTTTACCTAAAATTTGAGCTTAATTATTATTTGATGTTTACGTTTCAAAATATTACACTTTTAGTTGTTAAGTTTTGAATTTGATTTTAATTTAATCTATATAAATTTTAAAATATTACAATTTTACTCTTAAAATTTGAGTTTCTTTTAATTTGAGATGTATATTTTTAACTTCGATTTTTACTAAATTATTTAGTATTTTTCGTTCGAATTTTAAAATTAATTTTGATGATGATGAAACAAATAGTGAAACTTAATTGATTATCATAAAAAAAAATTAATTAGTTAATAAACACTAACAATAGAGACTAAAAGTATATTAGTTAAAAAAATGAAGTTAAGTGGAAATCTTGAAACCAATGAACTAAGGTCACGTTTATAAGGGGGAATGGGTATAAATCAATCACAATTCGTTTTGTGGGCCTCATTGGATTACTTTAGATTTTGTTTACACGTTCATTCATAATCGTAATTAAAAGTGGGGTCCATTGTACCATCTGTAATGAAATCTTGTAATCTAATTGAGCTTAGGGAGATCAATCCAATTACGTTTGAATATACAGTGTGACCCACATATTTTGTAAGAATATTTTTGTATCAATTTCCATCATTTGTCTTTTGAAATGAGACGATATAACTTTACAGATGGAAGTATCGATTGCAATTTCGACTGCTTTAACAGTTTTATAACCCCCTTTTTCTTGGTCTTACTAATCTACCGATTATTTGAGCGATTTTGGCCGCTTTAACAATTTTATAACCCCCTTCTTCGTCTTACCGATCTATCGGTTATTATGGTAAAGTCGATAGCGATTAAGATCTCGACGCTTTTATCGATTTTATTTTGTTTCATCGGTCCGAACGTTGAATTTAAAATTTTTGTTATACCACATTCATGCTACAATTATCGATCTACCGCTATAATGTTTCATCGATAGGAAATCTTTAATATGGTTGTCTGATTAAGCCTCATGCATATAAATTTATTTGTTCCTTCATACTCATGCAATCCTACAAACCAAATATAGACGAACAAAAAAAAAAAAAATACCAGAAGATCAAAATAGAACTATTCATTCCATTTGTAAAAAAAAAAGTTATCACAAAATAAATGGGTGATCATACAAAAGAGAGTTAATGGGGTCGAAGTTGCTATTCACCAAACAAAATATATATATATATATATATATAATGAAGGACTATGAGATCCGATGCGGAAGAGCAGATCGTGTCCCAATTTTAAATTCACAAAGAACTAAAATTTTAGAGAACTACATTATGCATTTTAACAAAATTTACAACATACTTCAAATACAATACAAAAGGAATTTAGGGTTAATCACACTTACCCTTGAGGCCAAATGAATCTTCACGAATTCCTCTTGATTAGTCATGAATTCTCCTTTTGATCACAAACAAAAACAGGAATAAAAAACCAAAAGGACTAGACACCACCACAATAGAAACCTTGGCATTCTCCTTAGGGCTTGAGAATCACAAGAGTTTTGTGGGTTTTGTTATATTTAATTTTGGGAGTGAGGGAGAAGATAAAGATGAGAGGAATTTTCTAGGGAGAGATCTTCTATATGCTACTGGAAAAAATCTCAGAGTTCTCTGCATGATAAGCAAAAGGAAAAGGATGGAAAATTTTGATCTCTGCTAACTTCTCATAACCACACGTTATTTTAGAGAGAAAATAGGGGAGAGGAGTTATTTAATAGCTCTCTCACTTTAATTTTAAATTAAAACTATATTTTAATTTAAATAATAATATAATAACTAATTTATTATATAATTATATGTTATATCAAAATATAACACATAATCTATAGTTTATATGATACTAAATACTGTAACTCATAATTTGTATTTTCTCTCAATATAAATCAAATTTATATTACATTTGATTATGTGAATCTAATCCATATAATCAATATTCGAATCATATTCAAATATTTATTTCCTCTCAAATAAACTTTATATAATAATGTATCAAATACATTATGTTAATTATATCATATATAATTAATTCTCTCAATTAATTTTGAACAACTCAAATCAATCCAAAATTAAATTGATTCTCAACTATCCCAGTTGAGCTGCCCCAACTATCCTAGTTGAGCTACCGAGGGGGCCTTATGGACCTGTAGATTGAAGCTCTAATGGTACTTGAATAATTAATTAAATTAATCAACATCTATTAACTTTCGGTCACTCCACTAAAGGCACTTTTCGCACTACAAATATATTTCTGTGTCCATTGGATATAACCAGTCAATAGTGTGATGACCCTTCACAAATTGATCGTAAGTACAACTGGCCCCTATAGTTACATATAATTTTTTAAGTACCATTGATCCCTCATTCAATTATGATCAAACTCTCTCGGGGCAAGAGAGGGTGTGGCGCCACATTGTTCAAGATTCACTCAGGATTCGGGTCATGTCACCTATGGTCGTCCTGGTGAAATGTAAGTCTCTATTATTAACGGCGTTATATAATGAGACTATTCATTTTGTGGTTCGGTCTTATACAAACCCTTTTGTATAGAACACCCTCACTCATGTCTCTACATGAATAATTAGGATCAAATCATTTGTAGAACTTTACAATAATTGTAACATCTCAAAGCGGGTCATATTCATAGTGTCACCAGGATAATTACAGACCATTTAGGTTATCACTTAAACATGATTCACCTTTATGTCCCTACATGTATATTTAAGCTACAGAAGATAACCTTAGTTGTTAGTTTATTGGTTTTGTGGGCTAATGCTACTAAATGTCAAATAAAACACCTCGGATTTTATTAAATAAATATATTGTTTATACTTTACAATTACAAACCATAGGACCCATAAGATCGCAATATCAAATCTTATATTCCAAGATCGAGAAGCTTGTTTCAATATGGACAGATTAAGTCTGCAAATCTTTTGCTGTTGACCTTGAGTTATGAATCCCTCAGACTGCTCCATATATATAGTCTCCTCAAGATTGTCATTTAAAAAAAACAGTCTTGGCGTCTATTTGTCAAATCTCATAGTCATAATATGAGGCAATGGACATGAGTATCTGGATAGACTTCAACATGACAACAAGTGAGAAAGTCTCCTAATAGTCGATTCCTTCAACTTGGGTATATTGTATATAATTAATTCTCTCTATTAATTTTGGATAACTCAAATTAATCCAAAATTAAATTGATTCTCAACTATCCTATTTAAGCTACCGAGGGACCTTATAGACCTATAGATTGAAGCTTCAATGGTACTTGAATAATTAATTAAACTCTTTTAATTAAATTACTCAACATCCATTAACTACCGGTCACTCCACTAAAGACCGATAGCTACACTTTTTGCACTACAGATATATTTCTGTGTCCATTAGATATAACCAGTCAACAGTGCAATGAACCTTCACAAATTACTCATAAGTACAACTAAACTAAAATTACCGTTTTGCCCATATAGTTACATCTAACTCCTTAAGTACCACTGATTCCTCTAATAAACAATGAATCGTAGTCCAACTATGACTAAACCCCTCTCGGGCTAAGAGAGGGTGTGGCGCCACATTGTTCAAGCATCGAAATCAGCATTTAAGGGAGCCATTTATCTACTTACCCCGACATTAAGGAATGAGTGAATTTCATCTTATGTAGTTGTGTTCCCAGCTCCCCAATTAGAAGAATCCCCAAAATGGTAGGCATATTAAGTCGATGATCTGGCCACTCTTACCTATACAAATTAAAGGACCGCCTTTATAGGCAAGAGTTCACAACTCACTCATGATTCAGGTCATGTCACCTATGGTCATCCTGGTGAAATGTAAGTCTCTATTATTAACAACGTTATATAATGAGACTATTCATTTTGTGGTCTGGTCTTATACAAACCCTTTTGTATAAAACACCCCCACTCACATGTAGTCTTATACAAGCGAGTCGTATTCGTAGTGTCACCAGGATAAGATACCCAGCCTTATCCATCTACTACCGACCATCTAGATTATCACTTAAACGTGATTCACCTGTATGTCTTTACATACATGTTTAAGCTACAAAAGATAACCTTGGATGTTAGTTTATTGATTTTGTGGGTTAATGCTACTAAATGTCAAATAAAACACCTCATGTTTATTAATTAACTAAATTGTTTATACTTTACAATTACAAACTACGGGACTCACGAGATTTAAAGCATCAACCCCAACATACATACATACATACATACATACATACATACATACATACATAGATACATACATACATAGATACATACATACATACATACATACATACATACATACATACATACATACATACATACATACATACATACATACATACATACATACATATANCAACCTCCAGCCTCACCACAAGAAGAAGAACCCTAGTCAGAGTCCCATTTCGATGAGGGCAGTTTTGTCATTTTCATTCTCTCTTTGAATTAATGATTTGAAACAAACAACTTCAATCATAATCATTTTCTTTTGAAAAATTAGATGAGTAAACACCAACGATCACAATCACACTGGTTTAGAATTGAGACCCTTTTCAATGGATGGTTTAATTGGAGTCAACCTAAATTACACCATCATCCATTCCTCCCATGTAAACATGGCCTAAATTGAAACAAAACTCGAACCTCAATAGTAAAATTATAACATTTTGAAACTTAAGGACTAAATTGAAATCAGAGTGAAAATTTAAAAACTAAAAGTGTAATATTTTGAAATCAATGAATCAAATAAAAACTAAACCTAAAATCTAGAGACCAAATTTTTTTCTCTTTATTATAACTGAAAAATGATTTGAAGTAAGAGATAAGATGAGAGAGAGGATTTGAAATCAATAGCTTTGATTACTTATTACTTTTATGTTCTTGTCCATTTTTTTCCTTTTTAACTCAAACTTTTGGGTGGGGATTTGAACTTTTAATCTGTCAATCGAAGACATGTCTTATGTAGTTGAGAAATGTGTATATAGATATACCCTATACCCTTTTGTAATTGTCTAAGGAGTAAAGTGTTCTACGACTATAGGGTGGAAATAGATAAAGGTAAGTATTGGCTCGAAGGGTTAAGGTTATGTTTCCAGTTTCAGTTGAAATTTAAAATTTATAATCTAGATACAATTAAAACATAAAAAATATTATTTTTAAAATTTTCATTATTTAAATCACATAATCGAAAATTCACAAACAAACTCTGGATTGTCGGTCGAACAAATATTTATGAACTTAGTGAATCGATGCGAGAACATAAATAAAAAAATATCCATGAAAATATAAAATAAGACAATATTTAGATGTATATTGAAATATCGACGTGAGAGCATAAATTAACAAATAAATAAAAATAATTACAAAATATATAAAGTTTAGGAACAATTTGAGGTGCAATGATATGAAAATGAAAATCTTAGACGGTAAGAGAAACAAAAACTCATATCAATTCAATTTTGAGGTGAGATTGTGTGAAAATTGATTAAAACAGTTTGAACGAGGTTAAAAATAAATATAGATTTTTTTCTTTCCAAATTCAATTTCTTTCGGAATGGAAGTTTTGAATTGAAAGTAAAGTTGAAAATTGAGAAAAGTTGGAAATTAAAAGAAAAAATAGCACATTGACAAAGTTTCATCCTTCGTCCTAATTGAAGGAAATCGAACTCGAGATTTCCATGAGCAGCGGAAATAAGATCATTCCAAATTACAATCATGAATGAACATTATATTTACAGTCGTACACAAAACATACGGTTATACAATCAATACAGAAAACAACATGAACAACTACAAATGAACAAGGAGAAAACTCTACGAACATTTGTAGACTTGTCTCCACGCTCCTTGCTCACGAACGCTCGAACACAGTAACCTCAAACGCTCGAACAATACGACCGCAACACTGCACGAACACTTCGCGCTCGTCCTCACCAATCGCCTTGGTCACAAACTCCTCAGCAACATGAACGGCCTCCACAGAACCTCGATGGTGTCGAGTTGAGTATGACACCACCAAGAAGGTTACCTTGGTATTCTCAGTGTGAGAATCCAGAAGGTGGGCTCTGTTCGGACTTGGAATGAGGCAGACGAAGAAGGAAAGAACAATCGTATATACGATTGGGCAAGTGGGAGATGACAGGAACCTATGCAATCGTCTAGCAAAAGCTAAGCGATCGTTTAGCTCGGTGTTTGTCGCCTACAAAACACTACTCGATTGTTTACTAAAACACGTTATCACTTAGTAAATTGATATTTACTTGACAAGCTTTTCTTTTTGCGAGAGCGAAAAACTCAAAAAAAAAAATCAACCTTTTGTAAGAAACTTACTAAAATTAGGAAAACAATTTTTCTTTTAATTCACGGTTACCATGAAAAACCAATATGAATGACATTAGCATATGAAATTATATATTGCCGTGTGATTTGTAAAACTATATAATTGCATGTAATCGGGCCCATAAAATTGAAAAAACTTAAATGAGTCAATTCCTAAGAAAACCAAAATTTTCTTGAGATATTCTCGAAATATTATCGAAATTCCCCAAAATTTTGTCAAAATGGGGGAATACGAAATTTCCCTACCAAAATTTTGATGTAAATTTTTCATTATAGTTATTGTCAAAATGAAAACTCAAATGATATAGCGTTTGTACTATTAAGATCAAAGTTAGAGGTTAGGTACTCTACCTTACATATTTGAAAAAAGAAATGGCTTGAAAACCAAATTAATTTTTGTGCAACCATTAATAAAGTTCGAGTCTATAGATGAAATGAGATGTACACCTACCTTCGACATAGTTCAACCCAATATAAATCAAACACGTTAATACTAAACTATAATCAATTAAGAAACTTTTTAAATTTGACATACGAAGGTAAATTAGACTCTATTTTATAACTATTTATTAGGGGTGGCCATTCAAATCGCAAAAACCAGATCGTTTTGCCAACAAGAGTGTAGCTCAACTGACATAGTATTCATACTATCAAACCAGATCGTTTCTAAAAATTGAACCGAACTGAATCGTTCCTATCCCTACTATTTTTTTATATATATAACTTATTTTTATTTCAGTTTCTTAATTTGCATATTTCTTTAGACATTGCAATTTTTTAAACCAATGCTTGATTTGATTAAAAAAGAAGAATTGAAGTGTTTATGGTTTGGAAATTAAATTAAATTTCGTATGGACATCGGTAAGGGACGACTTTGTAAATAAAATAAGAGCAACACCTACTGGACTCGACATAGTTAAACTCAAATTAATTAAACCTGCCATATTATCGCTTAACAATACCCGGGTGGGAAACTTTTTAGACTCGATATGAGATTGTCATTTTCATACTTTATTAATTACTTGGTTTGCCTCAACACAAGATTTTCAATATTAATCATTTCGGGTATTTTTTTTAGATTAATAATCACTTTTTGAAAAGTACTTTTTTTTTTTAGTTTTCAAAATTTAGTTTTTTTTATTTTTGAAGACATTCCTAAAATCTAAACAACAGAACATAAGTTTATGAATAGAAGATATGTTTATAAACTTAATTCTCGAAAACCAATGATAAAATGATTATTAGGTACAATATTTTGAATTCTAAACAATATAAAAATTAATAACGAACTATATCGAGCACAATTATTAAGGCTGCGTTTGATAACCATTTCATTTTTTGTTTTTTGTTTTTGAAAATTAAGCATATTTACTCCTCATTTCTTACAATGGTTTACATTTTTTAGGTATAATGGTTGAATTATTAGTCAAATTCCAAAAACAAGAACAAGTTTTTTAAAACTATATTTTTAAATTTTTAAAATTTGACTTTTAAACCATTGGTAAAAAATATATAACAAAGGAAGAAACTTGGAGGGAAAAATAGTGTTATAGACTTAATTTTTAAAAACAAAAACAAAAAATCAAGTGATTATCAAACGAGATTTAAATGTTTGAATTATTTTTGTAGCGAATTTATTAAAAAATTTGTTAGACAAAGAATTAGGTAAATTTTTAATTTCTTAAATATTTATTTACTTATATTCAAGCCTTGAATTAATACTAATAATTTATTTCAATTTATATTACAAAATTCTGCACTCGAAATATTCATAATTTTATTTAAAAAATTTTGTGGGGAATAAATCATCCAAAAAAACGTATTTGATAAAAATAAAATGAAAATAGCTATGTATATTTGTCGATAATGAAGGTATATATTTAAAGTGAAAGATAAGTTCAAAGTTGTTTAATTCAATTCAATTAATTTTTGGTGAATCTATCGAACAAAACAACTAACTCAATGAAAAAAAAAATCATCTATTTAAATCCAACTCATCTTAAAAGTACATACTCATCAAAATAATTTTACATTTTTTTTTTCCAACAATTGCGATTTGATACTAAAATACAATACAATTAAAATAGTATAAGCGTCTAACTTACCGACATATAAATTTCTAGTCATATTGGTAAAATACTTTAAACTATGCTTAATTGAAAAATTACTTTGATAATTAAAATAATATGTTTTGTAACTCAATTAGTTAAAATATGTGCTCTTTGGTTAAGAGATTAAATGTTTGAATTTCTCCATTCATATGTTAATGGTATTATTTTTATTTTTTTTTCTAAAAAAAAATTCGTACCTCTAATCTATTAGTCAAAAGCTTATGCATTAATCAGTTGAGTTATATTCAGATTTTTTTTTCCATCATGTAGAATAAAAAAATGAAATTAACTTTAAAGTCAATGATACAAAACTTATGTCAATTGATTTATACATAGGTTGACATGTCTATGTCATAAGGTGTGAAACTTGAAAAATAATAATAGTAAGTTCTCATGTCATGTCATAGACATAAGGGTAAAGATATTTTTAACCGTAGCAATCCTATTAATATCATGGACTCATGTTTCACATTATTTTTAAAATAGATAAAATTATTGTAGTCACATTTAAAATAATTCCAAAAATTAAGATCACGTTTATCCCATGAAAGCGTAATAGATCAATAGGAATAAAAAAAATGATTACTTTCGATATTGTTTACTTGTGTTCTGCATTTATACTAACACATGAGCCCAACATCCAAATCTGTAATGAAATAACGCAATTTGATTGATGAATAAAGAATACTCAATCTAATTGCGCCTGAGAATTACGTTCTGTCGTAATCGTTACCGTTAAGCTACCATTATTGTTACTATTACAGTTGAAAAATTATCAATTTTGTCATATTTACTGTTACTGTTACCGTTACTGTTACCTCTTGACTCTCAGATATAGAGGTAGAGTTAACAAGAATAGTAAATTTGACAAAATTCATAATTTTGAGTAAATGCGATCAAAATCAATCCAACTACGTTTGCGATTCAAGCTCATTACAATTGATTCATCAATGAAATTTCATTACAATTACATCAATTTTCATTACGGTTTGGTAAACGTGACCCTTTTTTTTTTGTTGGTAGATTACATTAAGGCTACCTTTCCCACGGTGAAAACGTAATATATCAATGATAATGTGAAAAGTGGGTCCCATTTGATTATCTGTGGTGTTGTTTATTTGTGTTCTACATTTGTACACTTCCAAATCTTTAGTAAAAAAAATCGTAAACAGATAGACGAGGGAAGCGTGCTCAATCCAATTATGCTTGAAAATTACGTCATATTGTTACTATTACTATTATTATTACTCTTCTAGAGAAAAATTATGAAGTTTGACACAATTACTGTTACCGTTACCGTTTATCCTTAGATGTAACAGTAATGATAATAGTAATGGTAAACGTGACAAAATTCATAATTTTAAGTAAATTCGATCAAAAGTAATATTATTATTCTTCAATTTTTATTTTTGTTCGATAAACGTGGCCTAAAATGTTTAAAGTTAAACAATAACTTCAAAATTAATTATTCAATATCAATATTACTGTAAGAAAATTACATTAAATCCATTTCTAACATTTTTGGCGTGGTTTACAAGTTACAAGTTACAACCATTCCCTCGAGGGTAAAATTCATCAAAGGGCAACGTCGAAGAGAATCCGGTGTCGATGGCCATGTTTGGAGCCTCTCGAAATTTGGCCTCTTTTTCAATTTACTTGATTTTTGGCCTTCTACTAACGTCGTCACCTTATGAATTTACCACTTTAACTATTATTCCTTCTTCCTTCTCTCTTTTGCAGAATTTTTCTCCTTTTTTTTGTGTTTTCCATTTTTTCTACAAGTTATGTTTATGTCACCCCTTTTTTTTTTCCTTTTTCGATGAGATTTTCTTCCCACCCTCTTTTCTTTTAGTTTCCTTCTTTTTCCGGTGATTTCTTTTGTTTATATCGACATCTTCTTCTTCTCGAATCAAATATGTAAGTTGAAGCGTTAATCAGAACGAGAGAAAGAAACGAGAGTGAGAATTCAAATGAAGGAAAAAACTATAAAATTGACGAGGAAGAAGCTAGAAGAAGAAATGAGAGAAAGAATTCAAAAGAATAGGGAAAATCAAGACAAAAATGAAAGAGGGCAACGTGAATTGCGGAACAAGATGAAGGAGCTAGAGGAATGAGAGGAAGGAGTAAAAAATTTGGATTGCGTCTGACCTCACATGCATTATAGGGTCAAAATAGTACTTTCACATGCTACTAGTATAAGCAAAAGCCAAATTTCAAAGGTTTTTTAAAATTTCCCCTAAATAGGGCCATCCGTACGAATTTCACAGTCGAAGGTGGAGCATTAGTTTCGCGGACAAAAAGAACACAGATCTAGAGAAGAGAGAACACACAACGGTAAATTTTCTGATCCTTTGTCTCTGTATTCCACATTTTTCTTTCTCTAATCAATCTTAATCCGTCGTGCTTTGCATATCCCATAATCGGCCTTCCATTTTCCTTTGTTCTTTGTTCATTTTTCACTCACATACGTTTTAGTTTCCTCTTGGAAATTGTTTATGGGGGAAGATGTGTGAAAACCCCTGGAAAGTGAAGCTTAGTATTGAGTGTTGTTCAATTTCTGCAGCTGGTTTGAAATTTATCTTCCTACTCCTTTTCTTATTGTTATTTGTGATTTTGTTTTGGATTTTTATGACAAATTTATGTTTTCTTTTGTATTTTCTGAGTTCATGTAGATCTAAATTCCTTAAATTGTACTATATTACATAAATATCATATATTATCGTGTTGATTATTGATTTAGAGACTTCTTTTGATGGATTTTCTTTGATTTAATTATGAACTGGGTTAGTGTTGGAGTGTATGTGTCGACCAGGTTCACTGATTTGGATACTTTATTTATGTTCATGACAGATAATTGATGGAAAGTTTGTTGAGTGCACGAATCAAACCATTACCTACTCATTGTAGAAAAATTCATTCCTTATTTCGTCCTAAGTTGTTCTTGCAATTTTCTAGAAGATTGGATAAATGTCATATGGAGATGGGGAAATGTCGTACGTCATTCAATCCATTTGCCGCATCAGTTCAGCCAATAGATAAACTTTCTCAATTCAACAACACATCACCATCCAAAGGTCACTACAAATTTCTTGAATATATTGTCCTCTTCAGTGTCTGTACCGTCTATCTACTATGTGGGGATGGAATCTCATCAACATGATAATATCTTTTTGGTAGCACCCTACATAGTGTAGAGTCGGTGGTTTGCAAATACAGGTGGAAGGGAGATTATCTCTAGCTTCTTTTTTTGGGGGGGGGGGGGGGGGGGGGGGGGGGGGTGTTTGAGGTTAATTGTACTATGAAGGGGAAAAAATGGAAATGTGATTTTTTCGGCAATCAGTGAAATAATTGGGCCTGAGCTTTATGGACATTTTCAAATGAGTTAATGGTGGCCACAGCTGAGTTATTTTACCCAATGATCAAAATTTCTTGTTACTGAGTTCCTTAACTCAATCTTGTTATATATTCTTTGATATCTCTTTGTTGGTTAGTGGTCTTAAATTTTACTCTCAAAATATCAGAGGTGTTGGAACTGTGGAGAGGTGCAAATGCAGTATGCTTCGATGTTGATAGCACAGTTTGTGTAGACGAGGGCATTGATGAATTAGCAGATTTCTGTGGATCCGGAGAGGCGGTTGCAGAATGGACTGCTAGGTTTGATTTGCTTGTTTTTTTGCATGATTTAATTGGCATCCATGAATTTTCATTAACTGAAATTTTTAAGTCTGGTCCAGGGCAATGGGTGGTTCTGTTCCATTTGAGGATGCCTTGGCTGCTAGACTATCTTTGTTTAACCCTTCTCTTTCACAAGTTGAGGAATTTCTTGCTAAGAGACCTCCAAGGTATGGAGCTATGTCCACGTGCATTAAAGTTATCCATTAACCATGGAAGTATACCAAAAAAGGGTTGGGGGGATTATGGGCAAGGCATACATGAGTCCATGACTACAGAACATTTGTGTATTCTGATAGAGACTTGGTGCTTTCTGTTTCTAAGACTTAAAAAGGTTGCAAAAGATACACATACTTGGATCGTCTGGCTAGATCAAATGATGTTGGTGTTATCATCTTCCTTTCTGTCTTGTTCTTAACATAATGCGAGATGGTTATTTTACTTTTCTATCTTGTAGATAGCTGAATCTTTAGACCACTAATGTTATTAATATGGGACCATTCAACTCCAAGGGCACTCAGATATTGTTTCTGATATTAACAGCTGCAAGTTTGTTTGTCTCAATATTTTTACTTTAACAGCCGCCTGTTCCATTTCGATTGTAAATAAGTCTTCAGAGCAAACTTTATAGGATGTCTGAATTACTTACTCTGGGAAGATGCATTATTATAACAACCAGACTGACCAAACCTCCACAAAAGAATGGACATGAAAACTTTTCATTGAATGTGAAGTATTTTAAGTGGTAATTCTTCAAACAAGACTTTGCATTTGCTGTAAAATGTATATCTGAAAACAGTATAAGACCATCTGTGCTTCAAAATCTTCCAGCTGACTCATTAAAGGTAGGATTAAAGAGCAGAGAGATGTTTTTTTGGCTCTTTTTGTTATTCCTCCAGCTTATCCCGTTAAAAGTTTTCTAGTCCTATTTTTCATAGTGCTGATTGTTACTCTGTAGGCTTTCTCCAGGTATTGATGAACTAGTTAAAAAGCTAAAAGCTAACAACATTGATGTATATCTGATTTCGGGAGGCTTTCGTCAAATGATCAATGTAAGTTTATGGCTACTTGTAGTGAGGCCCTCATGTTTGTTATGTTACATTCATTTCATCAAGGACTAAATCAATTTCTGATATCAGTTATAGGAAAATTAATGAGGCATTGATGTTCATTATTATTAATCAACGAGCTACTTTATGTGAAGCCTGTTGCATCAATTCTTGGGATTCCACATGAGAATATTTTTGCCAACCAATTGCTTTTTGGAAGCAATGGTGAATTTATGGGGTTTGACAAGAATGAGCCTACTTCAAGGAGTGGGGGAAAAGCAATTGCAGTACAACAATTGAGGAAGGTAGAATAATTGCTTTTGGTAAGACATTCTGTTGATTTTTCACATACAAGTTTTAATTCGGGTTGATTTTACAGGCTCGTGGATACAAGACATTGGTCATGACTGGGGACGGTGCAACTGATCTTGAGGTGAGAGGAGACATTCGATCCTCGAACTGTAAATTGCGGCAATTTTCTTCTGAAATATCCTAAAATGCTAAACAGTGGTACCTATTCCTAGCTAAACCTTCATAGGCAAATAAATGACTTCCACTCCTAGCTTCATAATTATGGCTTGATGCTTACATTTTGTTTCTTCGTGGTTTTAATTGATTTGAGATGTTTATATTCCAACTAATTTGAAAACTCCTAGAGCCAATTGAGCTGAATGTGCAAACAAGTTGAGCCTGGTTTTGTTAACCACTTGGGGGAGTTTGGAGCGATGAATTGGTTACTAGAGTAAGTGGTTATTATAGGCTATGGGTTTCTTTTAATGAAATTATAGTCTATAGGTTATAATAGTACGTGTTTGGGATGTAGACTATTTTAGTCTAAGTGGGAAATAATAAACATTGTAACAAAGAGGAGAAGGAAATAATAAACAATGTGACAAAGAGGGATTTGAAATAGTAATATCGTAGTTAAAATATTGAAAACACCAACTATTATATAATTGGATTCCCAAACATGAAGTAGGCTATAATAGCTCACTCCACTCATTTTGAAGTTAGGGGCCGGACAACCCCTTATATTTGCAAGCAAGTTGCAGCTTGTTCATTACTGTACTTCTAATGCACATTCTTTATTCTTTCGGTTTAGGCCTGTAAACCAGGAGGCGCTGACTTGTTTATATGCTATGCTGGCGTTCAACTTCGAGAAAATGTCGCTGCAAAAGCTGACTGGCTGGTTTTCAGTTTTGTAGATATAATCAGCTCCCTTGACTAACTCGTATTTTTTCAGAACTGCCCTCATTTTGATTTTTATATCTTTTTTGTTATTCTTATCTTGTATTGCTTGCCTATTCTTTATGGCTGCAGACATTTGCATTCTACGCATAACTATTCTAATCTTTTGGGGAAAAAGAGCCTCCATTATCATGTTTGTGAAACTGAAAAGTATAAACAAGGATTGGAATTCTGAAGCATCTTTCTTCTCAATACACAAAATTTACCTTTTTACAGTTGTAAAATGCTCCCACTATGAGGGTGAAAATTGAATTTACAGCCTGACTAGAACCAATAAACTCGATCATCCAAGTAAAACCAACAGATCAATTGTTGGTTTTCGTATATTTCATGTTATTTATTTGCTTATGGAGTAAAAGTGCAAAATTTTCTTGTATGTTTATTTTTAAATCATAAGGGTGGATTGCAACAGTCTTGAGTGAAGTTCCTATAACTTAATCTATGCAGAAAAAAAAAAAAACACTTTTTTTAGTCTAACAATACACAAAGATAGATGGAGAATTTGAACTTCTAATCTCTTGATCGATGGTATATATAAAAAATGTTATTTTATCTATATGTTTTCATTTACACCTTTATTAGGTAAAATCACAAGGTTAGGGCTTGGACTTTTTTGTGTTTTTGTGGTCTTTAATTTTTTTTCTTTTTTTAAATGTCTACTAAGTTCATGCACTTTTTGGTTTGTATTTATTTGATTTCTAAACTTTAAAAAAATATTAAATAGATTCTCAACCTTTTACTTTCAAGGCAACGAGCTCATTAAAAGTTTGATTTTGTATTTAATAGGCTATTGAAAAATTTGACGTTTTTCAAATTCACGTATTTATTAAATAGGAAACAAAAATTGAAAAGGTATGGTTCTATTAAACATATAAGAGATTTCTAGACACAGTTGATAGTTTGAAAAACTATCAAATATTTTTAAATTTTGGAGACCTCTCAAACATAAATGTGAAAGTTCATGAACTAAACATATGATTTAAGCTTTTTATTATGACCTAGTCCCTGAACTTTCAACTTTATAATAATTTAGTTCCTGAACTTTACTACAATTTAATCATTGTACTTTTAATTTTGTAAAAATTTAGTCCCTACGGTAGAAATTAGTGTTAAGATTAATGAGATTTATTGCAATAAATAAATTCTAAACTAATTAGAGACTCAATATTTTCATAAAATATAAAGTTTACATCATAAAATAATAAAAATTGACATCTAATTTTGATAAATTTGTTTACATTAGAGACTAAATTGTTATGAATTTAAAAGTACAAGAACTAAATTGTTACTTATTAAAATTCAAAGATTAAATTATTACAAAACTAAAAGTAGACTAAATTAAAATTTAAATGAATTCACATCCTTATTGTTGATGTTACAGAATCCTCATTGTGGGTCTCGAAAACAATGCTATCCATCTAAGATTGCTTACTTCATCAACCAAAATAATAAGCAATGGCTTTCATGAAATTACAAAGTCCCTCTCACTAGTCACTGTCTCATGATATCATGAGGTCATTAATGACATTACACACCTTTTCTTTCAATGTTTTTCATCATCAATTAATTAATATATATTATGAATATTATAATAATAAATAGATTCTTATTGCTTAGTGTCTCAAAACTACGTGCCATCCTTCGAATTATTCATGTGCCTTGTAATTATTCATGTTTGGTGTCTATGTAAGTTTATATCTTACTTGCCACTTTGCCTATAAATAGTGACATTTCGTGGATTTTAAAATCACACAATGGTTTGAATTCCACTTCAAAATTCAACTAATTTTCATGTTATCCAATTTTATAATATTAGTTATTTTATTTTATATATTAAATATTATTATATAAATATATTATTATATTATATTTTCTTTATATCTGTGTTCCTGTTATACTTCTCAAATTCACAACACGTTATCAGCATAAACTCCTGTCATTTTCTCTGCTAAAGGTAGGTCCTAAATGTATGTCAGTATTTCCCTCTTCGTTATAATTAATTAATTAAATGTTATTTTACAAATTTAGTACATATTAAATTTCTAATATAAATATAATATTTTGTGATAGTGTTGCCATGACAAATCTTACAAAATTAGAAATCTCAGCCTTTGATGTTAATGACGATAATTATTTGTCATGGGTACTCGATGCCGAAATTCACCTGGATGTTATGAACTTGGGAGAAACAATTAAAGAAGGAAATACGACATCCAGTCAGGACAAAATAAAAGCTATGGTTTTCCTTCGTCATGATCTTCACGAGGAATTGAAAATGGAGTATCTTACAATAAAAGATCTCCGTATCTTGTGAAAAAATTTGAAAGAGAGGTATGATCATAAAAAAACAGTTATTCTTCCTAAAGCTCGTTATGAGTAGATGCACTTGAGGCTACAAGATTTCAAATCAGTAAGTGATTACAACTCCACATTATTTAAAATTAGTTCAAAATTGTTGTTATGCGGAGAGAAAATTGAAGGAAATCGAACACGAGGATTTCCATGAGCAGTGGAAGGATCATTCCAAATTTCAATCGTATATGAACTTTATAATTACAATCACAAACAGAAACATGCGATTATGCGAAATACAGAAATTACAACATGCTTTACAAAAGATCAAGGACAAGAAATAACAAACCTTTGCAGACTCATCTTCTAGTTCCTTAATCATGAACGCTCGATCACAGCAACATAGTAACACACGAACGCTCGTCCAACATGACCGCTACACTGCATGAACACCGTGCACTCGAACTCAGTGATCACCAAGCTCACGAACACCCCGAATAACATGAACGGCCTCCACAGAACCTTGACAGTGTCGAGTTGAGTATGATACCACCAAGAAGGCTACCTTGGTATTCTTGGTGTGAGAATCCAAAGGGTGGGCTCTGTGTGGACTTGGTTTGAGACAGAAAACCTAAGGAACTACAATCATGTGTGATTGAGCAAGTGAGGGATGGAAAAACCTATCGTATAGGTCGATGCCCAATCGTTTAGGAAAAAGTATGCGATCGTCTAGCAAAAGCTATGCGATCGTTTAGCTTATCGCTTAGCTAAGTGGCTATCGTATACTGGCACTCCACGATCGTTTAGCGAACTCTAAGCTATCACTTAGTAAATCTTATTTACTTGACAACTTCTCCGTGAGATAGTTCTGATAACAAAATTCTCAAATTAACTTCTTACAAAAATTAGGAAAACATTTTTCTTTTATCTCACGGTTACCGTGAAACCACCAATAACCTCCCATTCAATTGGTTATTAGAGAAAAAGAAATAAATATCTAATAATTAATATTATATAAATATAAATGATAGCTAACTTAACATAATATATTTATAACCTATAGTTTTAATATTTCATCTTATGAAACATATAAACCATAACTTTTTTTCTATTCCATGGCACTTAATGTAAATCTCATTCACATTAATCCTCTACTTGATGTATCTCATACACCATACCGATCATATCATATATAATCGAATTACCTCTTGTCAATTTGAACATTTCAAATCAACACAAAAAACTGATCTTCAACTTGAATCCATTGAGCTACTAAGAGGACC
>NC_052350.1:1888448-1897280 GCF_009727055.1 Benincasa hispida | reverse complement strand
CGAAGCTCCAACAGTATGTGAATAACTGACTAAACTTTTTAGTCACGGGATCCACCATCCATTAACTTCCAGGCACTCCACTAAAGACCGACAGCTGAACTCTCCTTACCACAGATATATTATGTGTCCATCTTAATCAATCAAAAGTGTGACAACCCTTCACAGATCGCTCGTAAGTATAGCTCGGCCAATAACCAACGGACGACTTATGTTTTTCCGCTGGACCACACTCGTCGACCTCTGATCGAGCTACGAGCACGAGTAGGTAGGCGGCTAGGGGGGAGGGGCGGCTGGGCTGCCTTTTCAATCAATCTCCGGCCGCCCCCTAATTACTAGACCAACCTGGTGCGAGTTGTAAGGAGTCTTGGTCTCGAGTCGAGCTGGGGCGTCATTTCATTCTCGTAACGGGAGTAAGTGCACCGCAAAATCAGACAAGTGACTCCCTTGCCTCCCAGCGGCGGTCTTTAAAGTGGTCATTTCCTAAGCTAAGAAAGACAAATCTTTATGCCCATACAATTACATCTAACTTCTTAAGTACGACTGATCTCTCTAATGAACATAAGTCATAGTCCTACTACGACTGAAGTTATGGCCACTATGTTCAAGCCTCGGAATCAGCCCTTAAGGGAGCAATCTCTTTACTTACTCCTGTTTCAGGGAAGGAGTGAATTTCATCTTGTGTAAGTGAGTTCCCAACTCTCATATCAGACAAGTCCTAAAAAAGGTAGGCATGTTGAGTTGGCAATCTGGCCACTCTCACCAATACTAATCAAAGGACTGTCTTCAAAGGCAGGAGTTTCCAAAACACTCAAGATTGAGGTCATGTTACCTATAGTCGTTTAGGTGAGATGTAAGTCTCCAGTATCAACGGTATTATATACAGAGTCTAGCCATCTCGTGGTCCAGTCTCATACAAACTCTTTATATAGGACACCTCCGCTCGCATATCTCCACATGAATACAGAGTGATAGTCAGATCCATATTTGGAACAACTTCCAAATTTGAAAGGAATTTCCTTAGCCAAATAGCTTCCTTAGCTGCTTTACAAGCGGCTACGTGTTCATCTTCCATAGTGGAGTTCGTGATGCATCCTTGCTTAATGCTTCACCACACTACAGCCCCTCCATTCAGAGTGAAAACTGACCTTGATGTCAATTTGCGAGAATCTCTATAGGTCTGAAAGTCAGAGTCCGTGTATCCTGTAAGGATCAGATCTTTATCTCCATACATGAATATGTAGTCCCTTGTTCTCCGAAGATACTTAAGGATCGTCTTGACTGCCGTCCAGTGATCAAATCCTGGATTGGACTGATACCGACTGACAATCCTTATTGCATAGCAAATTTCGGGTCTGGTACACAACATTGCATACATTAAGCTTCCTACAGCTGAAGCATAGGGAATTCGTCTCATCTCCTCAACTTCTTGAGGTGTCTTAGGACATTGATCCTTAGACAAAATGATTTCATGCCTGAAGGGTAACAAACCCCTCTTGGAATCCTACATTCTGTACCTGATCAATATTTGATCGATGTATGATGCCTGAGACAGGGCTAACCATTTGTTCTTATGATCCTGAATGATCTGGATCCCTAGAACATACTGTGTCTCACCCAAATCTTTCATTTAAAACTGGGCAGCTAGCCATTTCTTAATGTCAGTCAGATACCCTCCATCATTTCCAATGAGAAAGATATCATCCACATACAATACCAGGAAAGCTATTAAGCTATTGATGATCTTCTTGTAGACACAAGGCTCATCAACATTCTGATCAAAGTCAAACGACTTGACGACAGTGTCAAATCTAATGTTCCACAATCGAGATGCTTGTTTCAGCCCATAAATGGACCTATTAAGTTTGCAAACTTTTTGCTCTTGATCTGGAACTATGAATCCCTCTGGTTGAGTCATATAGATCGTCTCCTCAAGATTACCATTAAGAAAGGCATTCTTGATGTCCATTTGCCATATTTCATAATTATAAAATGTGGCTATGGACAGGAGTATCCGGATAGACGATCATGACAACAGGTGAGAAAGTTTCCTCATAGTCAACTCTCTCAACCTGGGTATAACCCTTTGCCACGAGTCGAGCCTTAAAGGTTTGCACCTTTCCATCTACATCTTTCTTTCGCTTATAGATCCATTTACACCCAATAGGTCTTACCCCATTAGCCAGATCAACAAGCTCCCAGACGTTATTGAAGTACATAGACTCCATTTCTTGGTTCATGGCTTTAACCCATTCATTATTGTCAACATCCTCCATTGCTTTCTTAAAAGACAACGGATCCTCGACCCCATCATTCGAAATGACGTTTTGGGCTTCAGTCAAACCCATGTAGTGATCCGGTGGGTTCATATCCCTACCACTACATCGAGGATGTCTCAACTCTTGAGCTGGTTGACTAGTGTACCGACCTCAACAACTCTTGTTGATCTGTCAATCTGTTCAACAACTCTTGTTGAACCTCAGCAGTCTCAGTCTTACTAGAAATCTCATGAAAAACGAGTTTACTTTGTGGCTTATGATCCCGGATGTGGTCTTCTTCCAAGAAGATAGCATTTGTAGAAACAAACACTTTGTTCTCACTCAGATAATAGAAGTATCCACCTCTCGTTTCCTTAGGATAGCCTACAAAAAAGTAAACCTTCGAACGCGGTTCCAACTTCTTTGGGTTAGTCACGAGCACATGTACCAGACAGCCCCACATCCTGAAGTGGCATAAACTACCTTTATGGCCTCTCCACAACTCAAAAGATGTTTCAGAAACACTTTTCAAGGAAATGTTGTTCAGGGTATAACATACAGTCTCCACTGCAAAACCCCAAAACGAGTATGGAAGATGAGCATAATTCATCATAGACCGAACCATGTCAACAAGGTTGTATTTCTCCTTTTTGATACACCATTCTGCCGAGGTGTACCAGAGGCCAAGAGTTAGGACCCAATCCCATGTTCTATCATTTAGTTCTGGAATTGGAGGTTCATATACTCTCCACCACGATCAGATTGTAGTATTTTTATCTTCTTACCTAACAACTTTTCAACTTCTGCCTTATACTCCTTGAACTTGTCAAGGGCTTCAAACTTATGAGGAGTGGGGGCGTCCTATGCAATGAGTTTGCATAAGATCAGGACCAAGAAATAAGTCACTCTTACTTTATAACGTTGTTTACTGTATAAGGCTGACTATTTCACCTAGATGACCTAAGTAACTCGATCTTAATCCTGAGCTAACTATGAACTCCTGTTTATTTGGGATTGCCCTTAGATTTGCATAGGTGAGGGTTGGCTCAACAACATTGGCTCAATAAGACTCCCATTTCAAGGGTAAGACTAGATAGATAGTTGGGGACATAGGGTGCAAGACGGAGTTCACGCCTACCCAATTTAGGGATAGGAGAAAGGTTGTTCTCTTAAGTACTGAATCCAGGTCTTGAACAAGAGGCCCAACCCTCTCACTGGGCTGAGAGAGTTTGGTTTAGTGATTGGATCACAAACTAGTTGTTCATTAGAGGATTAGTAGGAACTTGAGGAATAAGACGTAATCTCGGGGGTAAAACAGATATTTGACCTAGTCGTTACTACGAACAACGTGTGAAGGGTTGACTTGCTGATTATGGTTAAATCATGTGGACATAATATATCTACAGTGAGAGGAGTGTAACTATGGGCTTTAGTGGAGTGAACCATTAGTTAACGAATGGGGATTAATCTAGTCTAATGAGTTTAACCAATTAATCTTGGATCATTGAAGCCCATGATTTGTAGGTATGCGAGGTTCCCCTACTAGCTCGTAATGAACTAGCTCTAGAATAGTGTGATAAGTTAATTTGAAACGTTCAAATTAGAATTAAGGGAATTAGTAATTATATGAGATATAATTACATGTTTAATTTGAGAATTAAACGAAATAGGGAATTTTTATATATTAAATATGATTTAAATATATAAAGATGGATTTGTGTTAAAATTAATTTAATAATTGATATTAAATTAATTAAGTTTTATTTAATAATTAATTTATGAAATTAATTAATTTTTTCAGTTTTAAAATCAAAATAGATTTTATAAAATCAAGTTTTGATTTTTGAGATAAAATTGAAAAAGAGAAAACAAAACACAAATGGAAAAGCTTGATTTTCCATTATCCATCTCTTTACTTGCTCACACAAAAAGCATTCAACTTTGCCTTGTCTTCTCCAAGCATGAGCTGCAACTCTCTCCTTTTCATGTTGATCTGCAATATAATGAAGAGATTGGAGTGAAAATCGGGTATGTAATCTATACAGAATTTTAGAGAAAATTCGAGTTGAAGAAAGAATTCTTCAACAAGATTACTGCGGTGAGCTTTTCTACTTCATCCCTTGATTCAAGCTTGTTTTGAGTCCCACAACTCAATCTAGAGCTCCAAGAGAATAGTGGGGAAGATCTTGAGGTGGTCTGCAATAAGATTCGGAGAAGATAGCAGCTTGAGAAGGAGCTTTGAAGAAGTTCTACAAGAGGTATGTCTTGAAACTCACTTGTCTTTTGCAAGAGCATGCTTTATATTTTTCTAAAATTAGTGAATTAGAGTGCTTAGATGATCCTTGTGCTTCCGTTGTTGCTGATACATTCCTACACATGTCAATTGGGATAAGTGTTGAACATCCTATAGCTCATGTTCATACACAAAATGGTTTAGCATAATCATTTATAAAACGCTTGCAATTAATTGCAAGTCCATTACTTATGAGAGGTAAGTTTCCTTCATTTGTATGGGGACATGCTATTTTGCATGCAGTGTCACTTGTACGCATTAAGCCAGTAGCTTATCATAAGTACTTGCCATTACAACTAGCTTATGGTTATGAGCCAAATATTTCCCATCTGAGAATTTTAGAATGTGCAATACATGTTCCAATTGCTCCACCACAACGCACTAAGATGGGTCCTCAAAAGAGGTTAGGAATATATGTTTGATATGATTCTCCATCAATTATTAAATATCTTGAGCCCCTGATGGGTGATGTATTTACTGCACGATTTGTTGATTGTCATTTTAGTGAGACAAATTTTCCAACATTAAGGGGAGGAATTAAGAAGGTTGAAAAAGAAATTACATGGAATACATCGTTATTGCCTCATTTAGATCCCCGTACCGATCAATGTGAACTTGAAGATCAAAAAATAATTCATTTGCAAAGAAAATCAATTACCAGATGCATTTATAGATGCAAAGAAAGCAACTAAGTCCCATATACCAGCTGCAAATTGTTTGTGCATAATTATAAACTTGTTATGCATAATTTGATGCTTCTTATGTCATACAATGCTCAAGATGCGGTGATTCTAAATAGGCATATGGATGGTGATGAATGATGGATCATACAAGCTCATGTTACCATAAACTCAATGACTTGGAATGGAAATGGAATGTGGATGTTGTGTTATGCTTATTCAGACACACTTTATTTATGCGATACTACTTCTAAATATGCGTTATTTATGAGAATCTTGTAGTATACTATGCGTTGGAACCAAGTATAATTCCACCCCCAAGTTTCTCGGTGTGATCCGAGGTTGAACACATGGATTGTTTTAGGTTAATTGCATTACATTCGTGATATATGCGACCGAGGGTTTTCAATTTAATAAAAGTGAGGTTTGTACATGCGATAAAGTAAATTTGTGCAGTAAAGTAAAGATACGTTAAAATAAATGTGCGATAAAAGTAAAGTGCGATAAAAGTAAACCTAAACTATGATGATACAAGATACAGGTTACATGATACGTGATACCGAGATTGAGACTGACTGTGAAGATTATACAAAGAATCGTGTTATGTGGTGGCAAGGCTTATGTGCGAAGCAGAAAGAGAAAGGATAATTAATATAAACATCGCAAGTTCCTTAATTGCGTTAAAGACATAAGTGCGATTCCGCTTTCCCTTGGCGTACACCTCTCGGTGATCAGCCGTGTTTCCCACATCTCTGTGGTGAAACAGGGATGAATGTATTGAACACAAGGTTGCTTCCATCTCTGGAAGTACTTCTTGCTTTAGTTAACGCATTCTTCTAACCTTCTCTCAACAAATCAGAATGGCATCTTCACTTTTGCTCTCACAGGTGAAGATGCTATCTAGGATGCTTTAGCTAAACATCTTTAATTCTTTAGCACAGATTAAGTTACTTGTTTAATTCATATTAATCACCAAGGGATTAAGAAAACATCATGGAGAAAGAGATTCATGGAGGAACGAAAATAGACAGAAACATGGAAATGAAAATGATCATGACAATTAATTATAAAATCAAGCGTCTGATACATGGTTGTGAATGATTTAGACTAAGAAGATGAAATACAATTGATGAATAAGAGTTAGAAACAGATATAGAAAAGTGCCAATGTCTTGACACCAATCTGGATGGAGAGATTGCTTGCCGACGTATAGAGTCTGTCTCTTATACACATCTAGATGTGTATAAGAGACAGGTTTTGCCATAGATCTGGATGGAGAGATTGCTTGCCGACGTATAGAGTGAATGGAAGGATAAGCTTCCCTCTCAGGCTTGCTCAACCGGTAGAGTTGATCTAGGTACAGAGCTTCACGGTGGGGATTTAGAATGATTCGCCCTGAGACTCACCTTTCGGCCTTGCCTCTTTTCTTCTCGGATCTTCTCCGATCAGCACTCAGATCAGCCTCTCTCTCAATATACAAATATCAAAATAGCCTCGTATCAAGAATATCTTTCAGTGAATTCTCTTAGGGTATTTATAGATGAATGTTCTGAATCTTTGTAGTGTGGTCCCCACTTTATTGTTATGGAAATTCTGAAAAATGGTGGAATAAATATTCCTTCTGTTATGCAATCAATCCGTCGAAAATGCACAATGGTTAGTTGTACACATGTCAAAATCCTCCGCGATCGCGTTGCTCATTTGCATCTTTCGATCATGTGCTCGCATGAGGTGTTGTTTTTATTACCGCATGCGGTTGAAGTTGCGTTGATCGCAAAGCTCTTGATCGATTGCCGCATGCGTCGTCATTGCGTTGATTGTCTATTCATTCCTGAATGATGGGCCTAATGCGACGTAGATGCATTAATCTTTTTTTCTCTTGAGCCATGAACGCAAACGGTGACTTGGTTTCCTGCAAAACATACTTGAAATACTCTTTTCTACCATCTTGATGGTGTTAGTGGGTGTATTGGTGATAATTTATAATTATTGTATTTCTTAGCCAATTTCCATACAATCGACACATATTTTCTCTCTTTTACCCACAATATCTAAGTAAGGCAGCCTAAATAACTTGTATTTCTACAAGTTACCACACCCCCAAATTTAGATATATGCTTGTCCTCAAGCATATCTTTGACTAAGGCAATAAAGCTCAATTTCTATCCTATATTTTTGCGTCGATTGGTTGCTCCAAATGTTACACTTAGGCACATCTCTTGACAACACAATTTCCTTTTATCCTTGCCAATTCCTAACAAAGCTATACTTTATTCTTCTATATAACAAATTTCTGCTAAAAAATGCTTTTCTAGTTTCAAATAGAATGTTTACCTCTTCTTTATCAAAACAACTTGATGCGTCCGTATGCGGTGGTCAAATCTTGCGTCATTTATTAGAGACCGTTGATCATGGTTACACCCTTTGTTTTGGCTTGTTCCCACGGGTTTCATGCGAACATCCAACCACGGTTGTGTGCCAATTTCAACTTTAACTCATGATATTCAGAGGAGTTGTCTCTTGCATTCTTTTATTTTTCTTTTCTTTTTCATATTGCGTTGTTCTTGGAAACCCACCTTCATTTTGGCTTGCACCAACGGGTCTTATGCGAACATCCAACTACGAGCAGGTTCCTTTCACAACTAACTCTTATCAGTTTGGGATTATTTTTTAGTTTTCCCTTGCGTTAACATTGGAGTTTTGTATGAAAATTTATTGAATTTTTTTTTGACAGAAAATGAACGCATTTTCTTAAAGACCGCATAATCTTGATCTCATATGCTCAGACCTTCCCTACCTCCAAATTTAGAGATGCACAAGGTCCTCATTGCGTTGTTTGGATAGAATAGACAAACACTTAGAAAAAATTTCAAAAAGAAAGTTTGAGTAGAACTTTGAAAGATAAAAGGTAAAGCATTGCTAAGCTACGTATTAACTAAGTGTTAGTTAGAATTTACAAAGTGTGGGAAATGTTTCTAGGTATGAATATATTATACATCATGGCAACGCAATGAAGAACATAAAAAATAAAAGATCAAGAATATCGCAAATATTGACAAAGGATGATAAAGAAAAAGGCGCAAGCAAATAGAGAGAATTGCTACTTAGTTGTATTGAAAATTAACTAAGTTACAAATAATTACAAATAACGCAATACAGAAAATTTTTGGTCTGTACAAAGAATCAAAGAATTTAGCTAACTCAGAAAAATAATGAATTGAAATTATCTTTTGAATTTGATTCAGACGGGTGCACGATTAAAATTTAACACCGTGCTTTCATTAACGCAATACATTTTTGCTGAGGACAGGCAACGACGCATGCATCCCCGTAGCACACCCCTTAATTCAATGCATTTCTAGAGGATCGGGCGCACAGTATTTCTACCAGCGCAACACTACCTCAACATAGTGCATTTTCACTAAGGATGGGCAAAGGACACATACGTGTGCAACACACCCCTCAATGCAATGCATTTGGGTGTAATGGATGCAAGGTGTCTCTTGTTAGTTCAAGATGCGTCCATTATCGCCATGCACACTGAATGTGTTTTATTTCATTATATAATTTCTTTTTTCATCAACGCAAGTTGCTATGACTTGCG